>NC_030431.2:10375582-10495582 GCF_001660625.3 Ictalurus punctatus | reverse complement strand
TGGTCTTATGTAATCACTGCAGGCAGGACTTGATGTGAAGGTTATTTGTTGGAGTTGTTGAATATTTTCACTTGTACAGTGCGGAAATGTGGTGTTATTTCTCTGAGTTTTGTGATCAACGCAGATATGGTTAGCTGTGAAAAGTCAATGTGTTGGTGATGGTGTATCGGATTTCTCTACATCATCAGATCAGACACTTTCACCCTGTGGTGTCTTTCCACACTTTGGCGCTCATGCCATACATATTCAAAGGCCAACAACGTTTTCACTTGAAGCCTGGCATTAAGTCTGCTAAGTCAGTGTGAACATAAGAAATTAGTAAGCACACTGGTGTGTTAGGGAGTAATAAGAGTGTTCACTGTGCTGTATCCTCCTGCAGTTAATAACACTGTGTATGCTCTTACTGTCACATGGCTGCTTGGGGAGGATAGCAGGTGGCCAGATATCAGTGTTGTTAACCATTCAGCAAATCCCACTAAATCTCTCTCTCTCTCTCTCTCTCTCTCTCTCTCTCTCTCTCTCTCTCTCTCTCTCTCTCTCACTCTCTCACTTACTCACACACACACACACACACACACACACACACACACACATTCGCACTCTCGCGTCCCTCTGTCAGCAAACAGCCACATTCACAGCAAAATAAATAATTTATTTGGACCTATTCCTGGTGGTGGTTACCACTATTTTTTTAATTAGTGGGAAAACTTTGAAAGGCCCCAGTGGTGTTTGAAGGTTTGAGAACCCTATAGATTTTTCTAGATTTCTAAAACATCATCAGATTTTCACACAAGTCCTAAAGTAGACAAAGAGAACCCAATTAAACAAATGAGACAAAAATATTATACTTGGTCATTTATTTAATGAGGAAAATGATCTATTACATATCGGTGAGTGGCAAAAGAACCTCTAGGATTAGCAGTTTAATTTGAAGGTGAAATTAGAGTCAGGTGTTTTCAATCAATGGGATGACAATCAGGTGTGAGTGAGCGCCAGTTTTATTTAAAGAACAGGGATCTGTCAAAGTCTCATCTTCACAACACGTCTGTGGAAGTGTGTCATGACAAGAACAAAGGAGATTTCTGAGGAGCTCAGAAAAAGAGTTGTTGATGCTCATCAAGCTGGAAAAGGTTACAAAGCCATCTCTAAAGAATTTGAACTACACCAATCCACAGTCAGACAAATTGTGTACAAATGGAGGAAATTTAAGACATGAAGGTTTTTGGTCATATATGTGCAGAAATATAGAACAATTTAAAGGGTTCACAAACTTTCAAGCACCACTGTAAATGTAGACTAAACATGTGATGGAAGGAGGTTGCTGTCACTGTAACTCAACTTGATATGTTATTTGTCATTGATCTTTTGAACATGATCACATGAATTTTTTTCTGAGGTTACCTGAGTAACCATAATGCTGTGAAGCCATTAGTTGTAAGAAGTTACTCAGTCATTTTTTGTAGTACGGAGTGGTGCAGTGTGTTTAGTTTTCTTGTAGATTTTTTTTTCTTTTATCGTCTTTCATGGTGGCACGGTTGACACAGTGTGTTGCTGCCTCACCGTCCCAGTATCTCTGGTTCAATCCTGAGCTCAGGTTAATGTACGAGTTTCTCACGTTCTCCTCATGTCCATGTTATTTTCCTCCAGGTTCTGTGGTTTTCGTCCAACATAAAAGTAGGTGGATTGGCCATGGTGAATTGCTGCTAGGTGTGAGCGAGTGTAAAAATGTATATGTATATGTCACGGTTTCCTATGTTTTAGTTCCCATGGTGAATTTTCCCTTGTGTTTGTTTTGCGTCTTTGGCTAGGATAAATCGGTTACTGAAGACAAATTAATGAATAATTTAGTAGTGTATTATAAGGCTCCATTAGAATGAAGGATGTTAATATCATCTCCAGATTCTGATTGCTGAAAGTGCAGTGCAGTGCAGTGGTGTGGGCTCTGAAAGGAGCAGAAGAAGTTCGCTCCAAACATGAGATAGAGTTTTCCCACACTCACCTAATGTGCATACACATGAAGGTGTCTTCACTGTGACATAGTGCAGCATACAATGTTTCTTATGTTTCAAGTATTCTACAGTGAAATGAGTGACTCAAATGTCTAATAATTAATCATTTAATAATAATTCCTTAGATTTATGTAGCGCTTTTCTAGACACTCAAAGTGCTTTACATTGTATGGGGGGGTTAATCTCCTCAAACACACCACCAGTGTGTAGCATCCACCTGGATGACACGACGGCAGCCATAGTGTGCCAGAATGCCCACCACACACCAGCTATTGGTGGATAGGAGTGGAGAGCGATGTAGCCAATTCAGGGTTGGAGATTATTAGGGGGCCATGATAGATAAGGGCCAATGGGGGAATTTCACCGGAACACTGGGGTTATACCTCTACTATTTTGCGAGAAGTGTCCTGGGATTTCCTCAGAGAGTCAGGATCTTGGTTTAACGTCTCATCCAAAAGACGTTGCTGTTTTCACAGTATAATCGGCATCTGTACTGTAGGTTTATTGTACAGTGTATCATGCTGGGAGCAAAAGCTTAGTGCAATCCTGCAGCATCGTGGATGAACAAATTAGTTTTTATTTGGATCAGAAACGCAATCAAGCATTACTGTCCAACACTTGGGCGGCTGTGGCTCAGGTGGTTGAGTGGGTTGTCCACTAATCGTAGGGTTGGCGGTCTGATTCCCAGCCCATATTACTGCACATGCCTCGGGCAAGACACTGAATCCCAAGTTGCTCCCAATGGCAAGCTAGCGACTTGCATGCCAGCTCTGTTTCCATGCGTGTTTTTGTGTGAATGAGAACTAGTGTAAAGCATCTTGTAGAACTGCTGAGGTTAAAAAAAGCGCTATATATGTGCTTACCATTTACCATTACTTGAGACGGGGACACCTCTCTCTCTTAACGTAGAGACAATGTTAATCTGTACAGTGGGCAGTTATTACATTTATGATGGCGATGGAAAAGATTCCAACGCGTATGTAACACCAGTCCCATTCATGTCATGAGAAAACAGCTTTTTGTTAGAAGATCACGAGAAATCAGTTTTTATTACATGGAGATCACAAGAAAATTAAGACGTGATCACGAGAAAATAAGACAGAAAGAAACAGTAATAATGCATGGCTGCTTAGGGCTTCCATACACACACACACATACTGTACACACACGCTCATATGGAGACTGCCTGCTTCTAACTATGCTTTTAACCGAAAGCTATCCAGTCTTCTCACTCCTCCTGTTCTATTAGCTATAAGTAAACCTGTCACAGAGCCACAGAGAAAAACGTCTGAAAATCAAGGTTCATACAGAGACAATACATTACATTAATATTTACATTTCATTTCATTCACTTTTATACAAACAGACTTGCAAGTAAAGATCTTCAAGATATTCATTCATTCATTCATCTTCAGTAACCTCTTTATCGTGAATAAAGGGCTACAGTGTATCCAGTCAGTTCACCTTGGATGCCACTATCCCAGGCCACCATGCACACATATTAACACCCAGGGGGAGAACATGAGAAACTCTACCCAGAAAATAACCTGAGCTCAGGAACAAACTGGAAACTCTGGAGGCATGACATGGCAATACTACACGCTGTGGCGCTGTGCTGCCTTCTTCCTGATATTATACAGAACAAAACCTAGAAAATCTGCAAATAACTGCAGATGTAGTCAGTGAAAGATTGTAGTACTTACAGGCTGATGGTAAACTGAGGGACATGTCAGTGTCAGTGTTTTTTTATCCCTCTTTCTGTCTCTCATTGTGTCCTGGACATGATGACACTGACACGAGTGAATAGTAAATGATTATCACAGTAATGTGTATAAACCAAAATGTTTGTTAATATTTTCTGGCTGAGGCTTTTTTCCTGAATCAGTGGTTCCAAAGAGCAAGTTCAGTTCAGTGGCACAGAACTCGGTCAGCTGAAAGTGAGTAGCCTGCCTAAACTATACAAACTGATTAGTTAAATATACTCATCACTCACTCTCTTACACTGTACTGCCTTTTGCCAAGTGTAAACTGTAAGAATATTAAATGCAGTGCCAGACCACATTTCTGCACTGACGTGTGATGATTCATGCTGTGTGTGTGTGTATGTGCTCAAGGGTTTGTTACACAATGAGATGTGAGAAA
Organism: Ictalurus punctatus; assembly: GCF_001660625.3. NCBI lineage: Eukaryota > Metazoa > Chordata > Actinopteri > Siluriformes > Ictaluridae > Ictalurus > Ictalurus punctatus. The sequence goes on along the minus strand of NC_030431.2, from coordinate 10,491,431 downwards.
TAGAAAGCAGAGATCAAGAGAAAGAACAACAAAATGAGCGGAAATGAACTCGAACTGATTTTCTAGTTTTTTGAATCTACTAAAGATTACTAAAGAGGTGCCACGTGTGTCACTGTTCAAAATATTTTGTTGTATAAATCATGCTGACTAGTTCTTCTAGCTGAATCATGCTTTAAAGACGTTTAAGAAGTCACGTCCGCAGCATCCACACCCCGTATCATTTGTTTAGACTTAACTATGATCTTTTTTTTTACGCTGTGTATGAGTATTAGTGTTCTTTTCGTTAAGGAAAACTACAACGACAAATGTTCATCAACAACCTTTTTTCCATGACGAAGCCGAGACGACACCGACATCATTAAACACTAACTGTGACTTTATCAACATGCGGTATGCAAAAGGGTTCCGCACGTAAGCATAGCGGGGATATGTTGACTTTCGTGATTGGCCATAATATCTGATGCATCCGATGGGAACAATGTGGAAAAAAACTATATTAAATGACTTTGGAGCACCTATGTATAATGTTAATATATGTTATCGAGGGATTTATATTAGGGATGGGCGATATGGACTTAAAACTATATCACAAAATTTTCTGGTATTTATTGTGGCATTTATTACGATATCAGTGACGATATAAACATAGTGCCATTCACCACTGTTTTTGGCTACAAGTGACAGCTGCATGCAGTCTTGAGAGCCTCATAAACACAAACATTGATATAAAAGTAAAACTGATTTTCTGTAACCAAACCAGTTCCAGATTGTAGCGGAAGCTCCTCATTTAGCGCGAAACTCCTCCTGAGCTTCACGTCCGCCTTCCGCCATACTTGACTAAAAAAAAACAACACAGCAGGATAAGATTGACTAAATATGATAAAAAACTATCAAGGACATTTGACACATGACTAAGACTGACTGAATTAAAAAGTAAAATTGCTGACAAAATGAACACTAATGAGAATCAAATTTCAGGGCAGCAGTGGCTCAGTGGGCATGGCTCTGGCCTACTGAGCAGGAGGGTGAGACTTAAAATTCAAGCACCAGTAAGATACCTCTGTAGCACCCTTAAGCACAACTCATAACTCTCAACTGTTTGCAAGGGCAACCACTCTAAACTGTAAACCTCTTTGAATAAAAGCGTCTTAGTAAGTATATTTGTATATAGCATAAATCACGCGTTGTATGTTGGTGGTTTTCTCTGTGATCATTGAGGTTTTGTTGTTATGTGATCTGCACAAGATATAGAGGATGAGCTAATATTCTTGTGGAAAAAAAGTGCACTAGCCAGTGCTCATACCGATATATCTGTGCTGACATAACATACAGTACTCACTGTCTCTCTCTGCTGCTTTAATCCTGTGTGTGTGTGTGTGTGTGTGTGTGTGTGTGTGTGTACCAAAAACACACTTGCGAGTTGCCATGATTTCTGAATGAGTCTGCTCTCAAAATGGCTTCCTGACTGATATATTGATGTCAGGTTTGATACTTGAGGAATGTGTTTGCGTGCTTGTTTAAAGTAAAGGGCGATGAATTGTGTGTATGTGCATGTAGTAATGGAGTGTGTTTGTGTACATGTATGTGTCTGTGAAGGAGCGCTAAGGTTAAATTTAGCTCCATGTTGGCCCTCCCTCCTCTCTCTTTGGGCTTTGCTGAAATTCCAGCCTGACCTTCTCCTCAGAGAGGGCTCACTGCTATCACACATGGCTATGAGGATTCACACAGGAAGGCTGTTTTCCCTTCACCTTGCCTTAACCCAGCAGGCTAAGGTCTTTTTATCTTCCGCACCACTGGACTGATCCCGCACTCTCAAACCGGAGTGAGCCTCCAGACGAAGGCAAGATGAACACGGATAAGATGTGGCGCTACTAGGGTCACTTTTATGGAAGTTACTGGAAAAGATATGGCTGGAGACGATATGGAGCTAGTCAGCTAGAGATTGTTTGGGATTATTGGAACGGGGACAGTATGGAGGTGACACCAGTGCGCTGGAGCCGGGCCAGCTTTATCAACTTTATTAAGGGTCTGGGTAGGTGCTACTGGCTGGACAGTATATTAATTGTGTATGTGTAATGTGTATGTGTTTGTCCATGTGTCCATTTGCCAATGCTGAGGGATATTGTACATTGGTAGTGAGTGTGTGTCTGTCGAGGGAGGATGCATTCTGGACATACTTTGTTGCACTGCCCAAAAGGATAAATCGGGCAAAACATTTTGCAATACTGTCCGAGCTGCACCCTGCTGTGGGACCCTCCTCCCGTTTTCCTCTTCTGGGCTTCCAACCTACAATACACTCGCCTCTCATTCCCTTAAGCTCATTAATGAAAAATAAAGCCTGTTATTAGACTTAAGGCTCCAATCTCGAGCTGTCAAAACACAAGAAGTTCTGACTACAGTGTTAGCAACCGTGATATTGCCACTGTACTTGTTAACCATGGCTGAATGCAGTCTTCTAGCATTGTTGCTTTAAGGCATCTGTAACTGATGTACTAAACCAGCTTTGTTAAATGTTATCATTTGTGATTATTTCTACTCAGAAGTCAACCACAGTGACTCGTACGTGTCACCCGAGTTATCTGAACCATATTCAGTCATATTCTCGACTGCCAAAGGCCTCTCACTCTATTTTATTGTTATGCAGTTGTGCCAATAACACTGTTATTCCTGCCAATTAAATAATTTTCCAAATCAATGACATGAACATTCTCAACTGTACTACAAAACAGTATCATACTCAGACCAGCTGTGAGTGCTTAAATAGAATTGTTCTTATTCTATCTGAAGGAATATGAGATTTGATCTGAGTCTTGTGCTATGTGTGGTGGCCAAGACACATTTATGCTGTCACATATGTCATGGGCTTCCAAAACCACATGAGTGGGGCTTCCTCGACCTTCCAGCCAACTCCGGTGACACAATCATCCCTAAAATGAAAACAGCAGCTGCTCTCTGTGACTACTTTTGAAGCGAGAAAAGCTTTCTTCAGTTTGTATTTCATAAACCTTATTTTGCATTTTATATTCTGCACATAGCCCAGTATTTTTTGGACTTAATAAGATTGTATGCAGTACGCCTTAAGAATGATTTTTTTTTTTTTTCTTCACTGTGTTGTCCTTGGGGGGACACGGTGGCTTAGTGTTTAGCATATTTGCCTCGCACCTCCAGGGTTGGGGGTTCAATTTCGAGTTTGCATGTTCTCTACATGCTTTGGGGGTTTCCTCTGGGTACTCCGGTTTCCTTCCCTAGTCTAAAATCACGCATTGTAATTGGCCGTGGAGTGTGAATGTGTGTGTGATTGTGCCCTGTAATGGGTTGGCACCCCGTACAGGGTGTCCCCCACCTTCTGCCTCGAGTCCCCTGGGATAGGCTTCAAGTTACCCATGACCCTGTGGAGGATAAGTAGTACAGAATATGGATGGATGGATTAATGGATGGATGTTGTCCTTTCAAATTGTTTAAAATTGTAAAACAAACATTTTTTGTTAGGATACCAAACAGCAATCTAATTTCTTTAGTACAATCTGAGATTAATAGTCAGTATCTATAGCAGAGGTCAGGTTATAGGCAGTCAGGTTCAACTAAGGCACATATATAATCAGTATCCACAGACAGGCTAAAGAACAGATCAGATCAGATCAGAGGGTGTGAACTGAAGTATACAAGAAACAGGAGGACTAACTGAGCATAACGTCAGGTGTCCTTGAGTAGCAAACAAACATATAATTTGTTAAAAAATACTGCATTATAGTCATTATGTCACTATGTCAAATCATGGGTTCGATTGAAAGATTGAAAGTAAATCGCAATAATAATATACTCTACAGTGAAGGTAAATAAGTATTCAGAGCCTTTTGTTTTTGTTACAGCAGTGCTTGAAAATTTTTTATATTTCTGCATAAATATGACCTAAAACATCATCAGATTTTCACACAGGTCATAAAAGTAGACAAAGAGAATCCAATTAAACAAATGAGACAAAAATATTATACTTGGTCATTTATTTATTGAGGAAAAATGATCCAATATTACATATCTGTAAATGCCAAAAGTATGTGAACCTTTGCTTTTAGTATCTGGTGTGATCCTCTTGTGCAGCAATAACTGCAACTAAAAGTTTTCAGTAACTGTTGATCAGTCCTGCACATCAGCATGGAGGAATTTTAGCCCATTCCTCAGTACAGAACAGCTTAGTACAGTTCCTCAGTACAGAACTCTGGGATGCTGATGGGTTTCCTCACATGAACTGCTTGCTTCAGGTCCTTAGACAGCATTTCCATTGGATTAATGTCAGGACAATGACTTGGCCATTCCAAAACATTAACTTTATCCTTCTTTAACAATTCTTTGGTAGAATGACTTGTGCTTAAAGTTGTTGTCTTTCTGCATGCCCCAATTTCAATTGAGAGTCACTTCATGGACAGATGTCCTGACATTTTCCTTTAGGATTCACTGGTATAATCCAGACTTCATTGTTCCATCAATGATGGCAAGTCATCCTGACCCAGATGCAGCAAAACAGGCCCAAACCCTGATACTACCACCACCATGTTTCACAGATATGGTTCTTATGCTGGAATGCAGTGTTTACCTTTCTCCAAATATAACCCTTCTCATTTAAACAATTTTTTTTTATCCACAAAACATTTTTTTCCATTAGCCTTCTGGCTTGTCCACATGATCTTTAGCAAACTCCAGAAGGGGAGCAATGTTGTTTTTGGAAAGCAGTGACTTTCTCCTTGCAACCCTGCCATGCACCATTATTGTTCAGCATTCTCCTGATGGTTCCAGCCTGATAACCATCAACAACTCTGAGGACCTGAGAAATCTCCTTTGTTCATGCCATGATACACTTCCTCAAGATCAGTCTTTGCTAGATCTCTGTTCTTTAAATAAAACCCAAACTCTTTAAATAAATCCCATTAATTGAAAACAACTGACTCTAATTTCACCTTCAAATTAAACTGCTAATTCTAGTGTTTTACATACTTTAGTAACTCACAGAGATATAATATTGGATCATTTTCATCAATAAATAAATGACCAAGTGTAATATTTTTGTCTCATTTGTTTAATTTGGATCTCTTTGTCTACTTTTAGGACTTGTGGAAAAATCTTATGATGATTTAGGTCATATTTATGCAGATTTATAGAAAATACTAAAGGGTTCACAAACTTTCAAACACCACTGTTATATACTGCTAGTATGTATATCGTTTCAAATTTGCCGTTTCAAATATGATCAAAAAGGTATGTATTCATAAGCATAGTCAAAAACAAATTGATAGGGAAAGAGTATTCGGACACCACAAATTACCAACATGAGTACTTTGTTGCAAAGCTGTTGTTAGCAATTACAGCATCTGGATGTCTGCAGTAGGAAGTAATTTGCTTTTGCAGCGTTGTGGCCCATTTCTTTAGGCAGATCATTTTCAATTTCCCAAGGGTTATGAGCTTCCCTCTCTGATGGACTCACAATTTCAAAATCTTCCATAACTTTTCATTGGGATTCAAGTCAGGAGATTGACTAGGCCATGCAAAACCTTCTTTTGTTATTTTAGCTGTATGATTGGGGACATTGTCATGAAATTAAATTCTCCTGTGAAATATCCCAGTACATCGGTCCATTCATGTTTGCTTCATATAATGCCTCAGTGCCGTTTACAGAGAAGCAGCCCTATATCATGATGCTCCCACCTCTGTACTTCACTGTGGGTATGGTGTTCTTGGGATCATACACACGACCTCTTTCTCTAAACATGGTGAGCTCAATTATTGCCAGACTTTTTATTTTGTCTGACCAATGTATATTGCTCCAAAAGAGTTTTGCGTGGGTGTACGAATGGAGATGATTGTGATGCAGTTCATTGCTTATAGAGGGTATGCACGTGACGTCACGGTAGCCGGAACTCGCGTCGGTCATGCCCACTGAGTGGCAAAAAAGAAAGGCAGCATTAGTGTACTGCATGAATTCCACGAAAACACAGAAAAAAATGACTGTGATAACAGATCAACAAGAACTCTGAGCTATATTTTTACAGAGTGCGAAAAAACCATTTAGTCCTTTTTTACTAAGTGGAGCAGTGTAAGTTCTTTTGGCATGTGGTATCCATGTTGTACAATGATGAATAATTTGCTTCATATTTCTTTTTACACGCTGCCTATTTCCACTGATGAATAATGGGGGCTCATTCATTCTCTGACTGTGTTTTACCTTCACAAATATATAACATTAGTAAGTGGAAGCAGTGTTTGCTACAAACAAACTAGGACTAGCTAGCTTACGGTTTACCTGTTAAAATTATATAACAAAATAAAAATATTTTGAAATTAAAGAAGACAAGTACACAATTTACACAAACAATAACAATAGAGGGTGCATTGCATCACTTTCCTGCCGGCACACGCCCCCCACGGCCGGACTGAGTGGCAAAACATCTAGCAAAATGGCTGGTTTTAATAGGGGAAGCTGCAAAAATGCTAGAATAACTAACTATTATTGTACTGACAGGGATATTTAAGGTCTTTTCTCTTTGCTACTGTTCTTTAGCTTTTTTTCTAATTTGAATGTTGTTTAATAATGTAGAGAAATTAATGAAGCTCCTTCATATTCACCATGATTGCTATTTGTTGCATAACATGGCAAGGTCTTTTATAATGACACCAGGTGCAACTTGCATGAGAATTTTTTTGCAGCATGTAATCTTTACATATATAATTGTATTAAATATAGTCTCCAAATCCTTTTTCCTTTATCAGTTTCCTTTAAAAAAAAACAACATATATTTGTTTATTCTTATGAATATGTACTTTTTTGTTTTGATTTATAAGTACAAAATCAAAAAACATTGTGTGTGTGTGTGTGTGTGTGTGTGTGTGTGTATAAATTTGAAGTGCATATATGTGCTGGAAGTATATTAAATAGCACAAATAAAAGTGTCTGAATACTTACTGTACTCACTCTATATGTAGTTTGTGATCACAAAAGCTCCAGGTCCTAACAACCAAAACTGATGAAACTAATGATAAACGAATTTAACCAGTCCTCATCCACCATAATCATCAAATTAAATACAACGTGCCAGTTTCTAACTCGTGTTTGTGTCTGTGTGTTTGTGTTCTCAGCATCTCCGCTAGGTAAGCCTGCTCTCCCACAAGTAAGCACCAGTCAGGGTGAGAGAAAAGGGCTGCCTGCTATCATGCCACTCACCGTGGACCCTGAGAGCAAACCGGGCGAGTATGTCCTCAAGAGTCTCTTTGTCAACTTCACCCTGCTGTCAGAGCGCAAGATACGCATCATCATGGCCGAGCCACTGGTAAAGAATGCCGACTTACTTTTTTTTCATTTCACTTATGAATGTATTGATTCTGTGATGATGTTCAGTGGAGACTGAACATAATCTTTTGCACAATTTAACCAGATACATAGATTAATATGTGTATATTAATGCACGTTCAAAGGTATAGATGCTGCAGTTGTGTCTATTTCATGTATTTGATCTGCAAAGCCAGTTAATTTGTATCTACAGAATGCTCAAAAGTCTACTACCAAGCGAAGATTTGACTTGTTATATTGCTCAAGCAAAATAAAATTTTGAGGTAATATCAGATGATGGTGGATAAAGAAGAGACGATCTTTATTACAGAGTATTAGGAGTGTACAAGTGTTATAATTTGAATTAATTCTATGGCTGCAGAACAATTTGATGACACAGGTAGGAGGTGTGATATGGCTCGACATGAAGTTGATTATTCTTCAGTAACAGCGTATGTTTCATTCCTCTTATACCACAGCAGTATTTTTTAATTTATTAGAACAGCATGTTGTAGGTTTTATCCATTTATAGTTACATTTAACGTTGTGGAACCATCCATGAGACAAGTCATTCCCTCAGCAAACTTTTTTCCTTTCTCTTGAAGTTAATCTTTTTAAAACAAAGCAGAAAGTCTCCCAATGCAGAAAACTTACTGACCATCACAAAGCACCAAGACTCGTTCCATAAATGTTAAATAAATATCTTGTTATGGAAAACTTTACCATATCAACAATAATTTCTCTGTATTTTTAACCTTTGATTATGTGGAACATTGTAAAAATTTTGTTGTTACTATAGAAATGCTAACATATTAGAACAAGTGCATTGATGTAAACCTGTGATTTGGCTTGCAGTTAAAAATGAAAATTATTCAGTCAGCACCTTCCGATCAATCAGATTTGGGAATTCAACAACACTGTGGTATAACTATTGTCATATAGTCAGGGCGGAAACGGATGCAAGTGCAGTTAAAACTTTTATTTGAGGTCAGCAGACAAATCCAAACGATAGGCAAAGACGTGGTCAAAAAGTATCGTGGGTCAGGCAATCGGCAAACATCACAAATGAGGCAAGGTTAATTTCAAAAATGAGAAACTATGGACAGGATCAGGGAACTGAGAAACAGGGACAAAGAAAGGCTTGATATGGCTCTGCCGCCAAAACACAGAAACGCAAAACTTTGCACGAAACACAGGGCATAACACAGTACAGCTGAGACATATTAGGAAACAACCAATAACGTTACAGGGGCAGAGACAGGACAAAAACCAAAACAAATCCACGTCACAGTAAATTAAGTCTGACAACTTGGAAGCGTGCGCTGCTCACTCCGACCCTCAGTGTGAGGGGAAATCTTTATTTGTCTATTTTATCTTTACATAATGTACATTTTCACTTATAATTCTTAACTGAGTAAGGTATTAGTTTAATCATTAAATGATAAATGATTAAATAAAATGGAGAGGATGAGAAAATGAATATTGTTAGGAGTTATTAGACAGTAATTGACGTTACTAGACACCTGGCTGATAATTAGTCGGAAACTTTGTCAACATATCAATCAAGGGTTTGTTGTTTTTTTGGTCGAAACAAATTTTGATGAATGAAATTCTGTAGAGGGAGTAAAATGCTCTTTGTTTATAAAGCTCTTTAATCGTTTTCTTTTATTATATTTCTTTACATGTGTAGTCTGACAAAATAAGTTGTGGATGTCAGTGCACAGTCCGATGACTGGGGAAGCTTGACTGTAACTGACACGCTGCAAATCCTTTAATTAAAGCACCAACTCGCATGCTCTCACACATACTGAGGAAGAGGTGTGAACTTGGCATCAGGTTACTTGGGAATATTTGCTTTTTGGCACATATACACACTTATGTGAGCAAGAAGAAATGTATTGTTTTAAACCACAGACAGTGCATATTGTCTAGAAGCCCTTATAACCTGCAAGTACATCTCCAGCGACAGGATAGGAATGGCCCATAATATAAACCACACGAAGCGGTGCTTTTACACAGTGAGCTGCTGCTCTGTTGCGTCAGGCTCATTCCCACTGGTTCCACTGGTTCCAGGATTCAGACTTGAATGAACTGCACCTTCATCAAAATTTAAATTTAAATTACAATTTTAATTTAAACAAATTTAACCAGCGACAGCTTCATACACAACAGGAACAGCCAGATGTGCTTGCACTGCTGCTATACACGGCTTTCAGTTTTCAAAAGCAGACTGAGTCGTGACTGCTGACAGTCCTAATAAGGTTTTGTTCTCATTCCCTTTCTCTAAACAACAAGAATAGGCATGGGTGCTAGTTGTATTGTCCTGTACTGCTGATTATTTGTGTCCAGGCTTTTCTCATTGGGCTCCTGATGCTGAATGGATATGCCATTCACATGCCATCTGTAATAATTTGTAATAATATAAATAAAGAACAAATAATGGGACACCATGATGTGCTAATGCAGGGTTATGTAAATATTGATTTTACAGATTTGACAAGTCTAATGTTAACAGCGATATTGGGTCTAAAGTTCTTACATTATTTCATTGTACATGTTGTCTTATAGGCCCTTTATAAAGTCACTTACTGCAAAGAATTTTGCATACTAGATGATAAGTTGAGGCACATAGCTGTGTTCTTAGCAACAGTGCACTTAGCACCAGTGCTTGACTCTTTAATAAGGCCTCTTAATGTTAATTCACATAATCACATATTCCTTCATTACATCAAATGATTTGTGCCAAATTCAGCAGACACTATATGGAAAATTGTCAAGCAGGAAATGGGTGCTGGTTTAAAGAAATCTTTGTTTCTGTGTTTTGGTAAAACATTTCTTGCTTCTTTTTTTGCAGGAAAAGCTGCTCACCAAATCTCTACAGAGGGGAGAAGACCACCAGTTTGATCAGGTAAATTAAAGCAGATTATTTGGATTATTAATCATTAAAGGGTTCCTGATTTTTACAGACAGAATGAATGCTGTTAAAAAAAGGCGGATGATAGCATGTTTTCCAAAATCAGTTTCCATTTCACTTGACCTGTGTTGGGTTTTATTAACAGCGTATATGACAGAACTACAACACTGTGTAACAATTCAAGACACCAGATATCTTCTGATTAACTTGAAAAAAAATGCTGTAATCCAGTATCTTTAAATCTGAGACATACAAGATTACTACATCCTTTTTGTATTAATGAAGTCATGCAGTTACACTACATGGCCAAATGTTTGTGGCCCCCCATATGTGCATATTGAACATCCCATTCCAGATTTAGTCCCCAGTTTGATGTTATAATAACCTCCACTCTTCTGGGAAGGCTTTCCACTAGATTTTGGAGCATGGCTGTGGGGATGTGTTCATTCAGCCTAATGCTCCTAATACTCAAGAGCATTAGTGAGGTTGGGCACTGATGTTGGGTGAGGAGGCCTGGGGCGCAGTCACATGTTCCAGTTTATCCCAAAAGTGATCAGTCCGGACCACTCAAATTCTTTCACACCAACCTTTGAAACCATGTTTTTATAATCGCTTTGTCCACTGGGGCATACCAGTGAGGAAAATTGAAATGCTACAACATACAAACACATTTTATACAGTTATGTGATTCCAACATTGTGGCAACAGTTTGGAGATGGTCAGGTGTCCATATACAGTACATTTGCCCATCTAGTGTGTGATGGGAGAGAATGTGAGATATACAAAATGGTTTGGTTTGGTTTACTTAAAGCTATAAGCTCTGTACCTAAAAATAGTTTTAGCTGGTGAACTCTATTTGCTCTGATGTAGTCCTAGTTCACCTCAGCAAATACAGTCTTGAAACAGTGTGTGTGGGTGTGGGAATGCAGACACTCCTCCCTTCCTGTGTTTGGTTTAGTTCTTTCACACCCCTCATTCTGGAGCATGACTTTACCACTTTAACCTGAATTCCATCTTGAAATTCTCAGCCTCCACAGAGCTACACCAATCACAGACTCCTATCCCACTCCTTTCCAGTCTTTTCTGTGATTTGTTCAGTCAAATACATTGTTTTGTTCGATGTGTATTTAGAAATGGTTTTAAGGAAGATGCAAATAATTACAGTCAATGAAACAAGTTCAGTTCAACGTAGCTTTGTTGACCTTAATTTTTTTTAACATTAAGAACTAAACATATTGTGCTTAAGAAACATGTTAAGTTAAGTAAACCTCTGTCTCCCAGGTGATTAGCACTATGAGTTCTCTGGCTGAATACTGCCTGCCCTCGATCCTACGCACGCTCTTTGACTGGTACAAGCGACAAAACGGACTAGAGGACGAGTCTCATGAGTACAGACCTCGTGCCAACACCAAGTCCAAAATGTAAGCTCTCCATTATTCATTATTTTGCCAGAAACTTACATTATACCTGTCAGCTTATCATCTACCAGCCCTAAGTTCAAGATTGCAATAAATATGACATATTTTTAAACATATTTAGTACACAGTCAAAAGGATGTGGTTGTAGCATACAACTCATTGGCAGGGTGACAAGGTAAGTTTTAGTGTGAGTTTTTACTTAACCACCCTGGCTAAAACTAGGCTTAGCTCGATTTACCAGCAGTCTGTCTCACTCATGCAAATACACATGCTTTATTTTAGTACCACTTGAAACCACTACTACAAAATTGTTATGACCTGTCATTCTCTCTTGGCTTCAGTGATGAACAACAAAAGGATTATCTGTTGGAAAGGAGAGATTTAGCAATAGACTTCATATTTTCTCTGGTACTCATTGAAGTTTTAAAACAGGTAAGTAGCATATATCTTAATCTTTGACAATTTTAGTGATAATTTGGTTCGAATTTAAGACTCTCAACAAACTTAGATGGTGTATATGTGGGGGAGTTTCTAAGCCAGTTGTGTCTCTTGTCACTGTGGCTCTAGATCCCTCTTCACCCTCTTCTGGATGGCCTCATTCAAGAAGTCATTAACCTGGCCTTTAAGCACTTCAAATATAAAGAAGGGTAAAGATCTCATTTACTGCTGAACTCTAATGTGTATAGTTGAAACCTATATGGTGATAGGCTGAGAACTGTATATAATGTAATTCATAAAAGCCACAAATGCTGTTGGTTTTGAAGTGATGTTCTGTGCCACAGGTACACAGGGCCCAACACATCCAACATGCACCTTGTGGCTGATCTTTATGCGGAGGTGGTTGGAGTGGTGGCTCAGTCCAGGTAAGTTTTAAACATTAGCGTTTTGTTTATTGTTGTTGTTGCTGTTGTCAACACCAACAGTTCCAAATTTGATACGTCATGCTATATTGTATGTTATAAATCAATTAATCTTTTACCTCTGTATTAAATAATTGCCTAATTGTGATGAAGTGCTTTAATCAACAGTTAGACTCTACAATTAGAATTCCATATTAATGTCCGGGGAATGTAGTTTGCAGTGCAGAATCCCTCAGCAGACACGAGGTTTAAGATTAATAACTTCAATATAATCAGCATATGTAATTATTATTATAATTTAGTGGTATGTGAGAGGTCACCTGGTCACTATTTCTAAAAAAAAAATAGGTTTTGCACTAATTAATACATATCCAGCTCACATATCCACTCACAAGTGTAGATTATTTTAGTTCCTGCATAATAGAAAGCCTGTAATGTGTAGAAAAGGTTCACAATGATTAAAGAAAGTCAAGCTATGTGTGCTGTCAGTCAAAGTCTCAGCGACTATAGCAGAGGATAAATCTGTTATTCTTTAAGGCCTGTAAACACACCACAGAGTTTGGCAACAGTGTCGTGTGTATGTGATGTGCTCGCCATTTTTCCTGTTAAAGTCCATTACAACCTTGCAACAGCATCCCGATCCAGCCATGCGAATGATTTCAAAACGTATTTCTTTTGTCGAAGACATTCTTAAAGACTATCTGAAAAAAAAGAATAAACTAAGTATGAACATTTTTGGAAGACATTTTATTAAAATGTTAATTTCCCCTTATGTATGGAGACTTTTGGGACACCCTGTATTTTACAAACCATATTTAGACATCTTTAACATGCTGAAAGCCTTGTGACTTTCTGCTGCCAACCATGTTTCTCTTAATCCTGACCTGGTTCTAAGAAGCATCTGACTCTGATGGCAGTATCTTTTTTCTTTAACGAAGTGTGACATGAGATGGAGCTTTAATGATGTCCATTACCCTTGATGGAGGATGTGTCAGCATATATTCTGAGTGTCTTAAATCAATGACACACAGAAACGGAACCCAGTCCTATTTTCGTAGAGTCACTGGGTTCAGATGTTAATGACGCTTCTTCATATTTAATGATCTGCCAAGTGTTTTCAGACATTGTGTAAAAAAAAAAAAAAAAAGCTAATGTATGGTGGTCCAGATCACAAGACTCTTATTTGTTTAGGATATCTTTGAATGTGTGTACAATACACACAGTCACATGACCACTCATTTCCCTTTATGTGTGAGAGGAAAGAACTGGCTATCAGAACTGAACCATTAGTACAGAAGAGAGAAAAAGTCAGAGAGAGAGAGAGTGAACTTCTCCTCCCATTTCTCCCATTCCAGATGCCTTTCTAAATATAGAGCTCAAGATCTCTCCCTGTGTCACAGCAATCAAGCTTCACACACATCCACAATTACTCAGGCAAACACACACACACACACACACACACACACACACACACACACACACACACACACACACACACACACACACACACATATTCATACACCAACAAATTACTGAAAATTACTCTAGTCTTCTTTTTTGTCTTCTTATTCTTCTTGATATTCATCAGTATGTGCTCTGTGGTTGTCCTGGTGTCTCTACATAACCATTTTAGGTGCATTTTAATAATCCTACCTCCATCAACCAAATGGACATTTACATTTACATTTACATAAACAAAACATAAGCAAAACACACTTTTCCCACTTCCCACACTTTGAAGCAGTTCTGAGAGTTCATAGCGTAAAGATACAAGATATCAGGAAAATATAATGCAATTATAAAATGCAAATTAACATGAAAGTAAATGTTTCACACTGGATGCACTGGTAATGATTACATTTACCCATTCTTCGTCTGATCTTTTTTCTCTCTTTGTCTGATTGCCGTCTCTCCTTTATTTCTGTCTCTTAGGTTTCCCGCAGTGAGGAAGAAGTTTATCTCAGAGCTGAAGGAGCTCAGGCAGAAGGAACAGAGCCCTTATGTAGTCAAGAGCATCATAAGTCTCATCATGGGGGTCAAGTTCTTCCGCATTAAGATGTACCCAGTGGAAGACTTTGAAGCCTCCTTCCTGTTCATGCAGGTACAGTGATCTTTTTAGCAGTGCAGTTATGATTGTTCTGTTGTGGTACAATGTTAGACGCATTAGTCGTACAGCTACTCTCTAATATTGAGCCACAATTTCTTTGGAATGATCTGAGAATGATTTTAAGCATTATGGTAAGTAATGGTAAGCCTATAAATTAACTCTAGAAAGGACATTCAGGGAAAAAAAAAACATTTGAGTTCTGAGACATGATGGACCAGTAATAGAAATTTTGAGTGTGTGCATAATTGATTGTCTGTGCGTGGTTAATTTTACAGGAATGTGCCCAGTACTTCTTAGAGGTGAAGGATAAAGACATTAAGCACTGTCTGGCTGGTCTCTTTGTGGAGATATTGGTCCCAGTGGCAGCTGTAAGTTCTCAAATTTAAGTTCTCCCACAGTCTTGGTTGAGGTCTGTTCATTTTCGCAACATCAGTATTATGATATGAACTTATTGCAAAAATGTTCTTTAGCTTCTTAGACACACAGTAACTCTAAGATGCTGGAATTTTAGTGTTCAAGAAAACTATAATCAAATCATTTTTACTGTACTTATGATTTACAGTCTACTCTGCTCAGTTAATATTGCAAATGCAATGCATCTCACTGTGTTAATATTTACAGCAATAATAAGCAATAATCACCATACTTCTGCTAGTAAATTACCATAAATATAAATTTTATAGTTTTATTTTTCATGAAAAAAATATTAAAACTTTCTAAACTTACACAGCAGATTTGCTTTTCATTAGTTTTTTTTTTAAATAATAGAAAACACAGGTAAATAATATAAAAAAAAAAACATATAAAATAAAATAAAATACAATACAATACCTTAAGTCGAGCCAATATGTCTCTTCATAGTAACTTGTCATTTAAACTATTTGTCTATTCTCCAAAAATGTTTTTACTTTTTTAACATTTTTAAAATAGCCCATTCAATTTGAAATGTACATTTTGGTAATAAGTCTTAAGGATTTGATTATTCTCATTATAACATAATAGAATTAATTCATTTTAATTATATTTAATTCAATTAATTAAATTATATCAAATACTGTTGCAATCAAAATCATTAATTCATTTTTCTGCCCAGGTATTCAGGTATTTCATTAATTTTCTACCCCTAGCCAGTTCAAGTATTTTATGTGTTCCAGCTCAAGCACACCTGGTGCAACTAATGAATCCCTTGATTAGTTGCATCAGGTGTGCTTGAGACAACACCTGTTTTGCATATTTGTGCTGTTGTGAGGGATTCTATTCAGTGGATTGAATAATTTTGAAACTGGAGAAGTCATTATAAGTTGCATTTTCAGTTGAATTTGTGGAAACCAATTGAAGCATTTGTTCTGTTGAACTATTTCAGTTGCTTTTGTTTGATTTGTTCATTGCAAACAGCTGAAAGTCTGTAAATTTTGACAATAAACCTGATTTGCAATGGGGGTTGAATAATTTTGATGTATGTCAACTGTATATCAATAGCTCATTCTATTATATAAATTCTATTATATCAACGTGTTAAGATGTTTGTTTTATGAATAAAATATGTACTATCTCGTCACCCTCTCTGATAGTTGATATTGGGTTGTTAGGTTGTCATACTGTGAATTTTTTATACCATTCCACCCCTACTTCTGACGCCAAGACACACTGATTGGAAATATGATAATGTCGAACAGTAATCTCAGGGCTGTAAATTGAGAATGTCTTTGTGCTGCATCCCTGTTCAGAGCGTGAAGAATGAGGTAAATGTGCCATGTCTGCGGAACTTTGTGGAGAGTCTGTATGACACCACCCTGGACCTCTCTTCCAGGAAGAAGCATTCTCTGGTGAGTGATTCAGTCATCGCCTGTGCAAGGGGAATTGTCTCACATAACCCGTCTCATAGCTGGGATGTTTGCGGCTGCTGTCTTGCACAGCTTATTCTAGAGTTAGCTAACCACTGCACATAGAGAGGCCAAGCATTCCACATGAGCAGTTACACTATAGCTAATGGGGGTGAGTGTGAAAGATACGTCTGTCTGACTGATTTCCTTGTCATTAATTGTCAGCCTGATGTTCCATAAGTCATTCCCCTCACAGTAAATCTTTAATTAGAGCTGCCTTATCAGACAGAAAATGGGCTGTGGCGGGAAATAGTTATTTATAATGTCTCAGGCATTTTGCCGTCTGCTCATAAGGTTTAATTAATGGATTCTTTGAAAGGTGGATTTTTTTGCCAAGTCATTGTATTTAATCGTTTGAAACGGTAAGCTGACACTATAAATCATCAACTGGCTGAATACAGTATATATGCAGACCAACCAAAGTATTTCAATTGATTTTAAACATATGAAGAAAAGAAAAAAACTCACTGTAATTTAGCAACCCCAGTTTTCTAAATATGAACCATGTCAGCTTCTGAGGCAAATCTTCTCTTGTGACATGTATTATAACCAGTCATATACATTTATGTAATTTATTTAGCTAAAGAATGTATGAAGAGGATTGGACAGAGAACTATGCTCCTATTCTCCACTTAGTTCAAGTACACATATCTCATCTTTTCAGTCCATGTGCTAGTCAGGAGTGATAAAGTGAAACACCACTACGAAAGTGAACATAATCCTTTTAAATTCATCTGTATTGTTTACAGCCTTTAACTAATCACGTATGGTATTAAAGCATTAAAAGTGAACTGTTGTCAACATTCAGTAATTTTAATTGCTTATCCAGACTATAACTAACTGGACCTTCACTTATTTTAATTGAATACCACTTCTATAAATGGACATTCATGACAGCCGATTTTAAAATATTTTGTTAAATTCTCTCATCAACTGAAATTAAAAGTAAAAAAAACATCAAGCATTTGTTGTGAGCATTTTCTTACCCAACACTGGATTTTAGCCCTTAAGTCCTGGTTCACTTCGAATGAATATCCCTGAATGTCAAATGCATACTAAATAATCTCCAATATTCATGGGAATATGACATCTCACTAACTTCTCTGGATTTGTGTGTTTTCCAGGCTTTGTATCCGTTGGTAACATGTTTGCTGTGTGTCAGTCAGAAGCAAGTGTTCCTCAACAGATGGCATGTCTTCCTCAACAACTGCCTATCCAATCTCAAGGTGGAATTTGAAAACATACAAGCATAAAAAGCAAAGCATATCAATAACTTTTATATAAAGATAGATGAGCAGAATTAAACAATAAATAACTTTACGGCTCTGAATATTAGATGTGAAAATTCTACAGTGTAGCGGGTGTGTGAAGAGAGTGCTTAGTGGATGAACAGACAGGTCTTCCTCTTCATTTATTAGCTTTTTAATGTACCAGCTTACTTTCCAGCTATTTTTCTTAAACATTATTCACTATGTACAGCCCCATCCGAAACTAATTGAACGCCAAGGCCAATTCATTTGTTTTTTGCAAGCAAAAATATTGGAACATGTGACTGACAGGTGTTTCTTGTTACCCAGGTGTGTCCTGTTAGATTGATTGTTTAAATAATAAATAGCTATGAACGTCTATTCTTGGTTTTAGCCTCCAGTTTCACCTGTGAAGACTGCATTTGTTCTTAAAAAGATAAGCCAACATGAGGATCAGAGAGCTGTCTATGGAAGAAAAGCAAGCCATATTGAAGCTAAGAAAAGGGAGAATAATTTGAATCTGAGGGAGAATAAATCAAAGGCATTGCGTAAACATTGGGCATAGCCAATAAAACTATTTGGAATGTCCTGAAAAAGAAAGGCACCACTGGTGTACTGAGCAGCAAACAATGAATGGGTCAGCCAAGGAAAAAAACAACAGCTGATGGCAGAAACATTGTGAGAACTGTGAAGAAAAACCCAAAAACAACAGTCAGTGGCATCACCAACAGCCTCCACAGGGCAGGGGTGAAGGGATCACAATCCACTGTTCAAAGAAGACTTCAAGAGCAGAAATATAGAGGCCATACCAGAAGACGCAAACCACTCCTCAGCAGATCTGACAAAATCTGAAGCCAGATTGGAATTAGCAAAAAAATACAGAGATAATCCACAAAAGTTCTGGAACCAAATTAACCTCTACCAAAGTGATGGAAAGGCCAAAGTATGGAGAAAGAAAAGATCTGCTCATGATCCAAAACATAGAAGCTCATCTGTGAAACATGGTGGAGGTAGTGTCATGGTAGTGTCTCACTAATCTTTATGATGTAACTCATGATGGTAGCAGCAGAATGAATTCACTAGTTTATGCGAACATTTTATCTGCCAATTTTCAGAGAGATGCATCCAAATTAATTGGGAATAACTTCATCATGCAGTAAGACAATCATCCAAAACATGCTGCCAACTCAACAAAGAACTTTATCAAGAGGAAAAGGTGGAAGGTTTTAGACTGGCCAAGTCACTCACCAGATCTTAACCAAATTGAGCAGAACCAAAATAAACAACAACTGAAAGAGGCTGTGGTAAAAGCCTGGAAAAGCATCAGAAAAAAGAAATCAGCAATTTGATGATGTCAGTAGGTCACTGGCTTGATGCAGTTATTGCAAGCAAGGGATATTCAGCCAAATATTAAGTGTTATTTACTTTAATTTACTTCAAGAATATCTATTCCTATACATTTGCTCGCCTAAAAATTGGCTGGTATGATACAAAGGATTCTCTGTTTTATAATGTTTAACATATCTAGATGTAAATACCAGGAAATAAAAGCTGAAATCCTAAGCTCATCTCATATCCGTCTTTTGATCTCAAACCCTAATGATTTTGGTGTATAGCACTAACAAATGAATTGGCTTTAATGTTCCAGTAGTTATGGCAGGAACTGTACATAGTTATGAGAGTGAGAATGTATGCTCATCGCCACTTTATTAGGAACACATGTAAACCTGCTCATTCCTGCAATTATTCAATCAACCAATCATGTGGCAGCAGTGTAATTCATAACATTATACAGATACAGGTCAAGATGCAGGCTTCAGTTAATGTTCACATCAAACATCAGAATAGGGAAAAATGTGATCTCAGTGAGAGTTGGTGTCAGACAGGCTGTTTTAAGTATTTCAGAAGCTGCTGATCCCCTGGGAGAGTTTAAATTAAGAAAAAAACATCCAATGAGTGGCAGTTCTGCAGGCGGAAACATTGTGTTGATAAGCGAGGTCAGAGGAGAATAGCTAGACTGGTTTGAGCAGACAGGAGAACTACAGTAATGGATTTAACCACTCTTTAAAAACGTGGTGCACAGAAAAACATCTGAAAATTCAGAACACATCAAACCTTGAGGTGAATGGGCTACAATAGCAGAAGACCACATCAGGTTTCACCCTTGTCATCCAGGAACATCTGAACAATCTGAGACTACAGTGGGCACAGTTTGACCAAAACTGGACAGTTGTAGTTTGGACACATGATTGGCTGATTGGATAATTTCATGAACGAGAAGATTAATAGCTGTGTCCATTAATGTAGCTGTTTAGTGTATGCCGAAGGGTTCTGGGAATTAGAGCAGTTAACTAGTTTAGTTCTTCCTCATTCTTTACTGTTCGTTCAGTTGATTAAAGTATTATGAAGCAAATTCACAAACTGAGCAGGTATGTTAGAGCAGATAAAACACTGCACTGGAGAGATGAAACTCTTCAGTACTTAGCCAGAGAGGGTATTTTGCTGTACCGGGACTAAGAAAGAGAACGAAGGCGAGAGATAGAAAGAGCACAATGACGAATAAAATTTGTCGATTTGCAGGAATGCAGACCAGAAGAGCCTGGGGTGCTGAAGCTAAAGTTTAATCAATTTCTGACACTGTTTCTCTTTCTGTCTTTCATGTCACAGGTACCATTCTCTTTGAAGGGGCTGTCTGTTAGCTTGTAACACAGACAATGTCAGACCTGAGATCTAATAACAAAAAACTGAGATTATCAGTTATAATAAATGGGTGGATGGATTTGTAAACAACAACATTTTAGTATAAATAATATTTTAATATTTCAACAATCAAAATAAATAGAAAAATAACTATATTAAATATGATAAAATGACTGCATTGTCTTAATGTAATCTGTTTTTTGTTTTTTTTCCAGAACAAGGATCAGAAAATGGCCCGTGTAGCGCTGGAGTCATTGTATCGGCTACTGTGGGTCTATATGATCAGGATCAAGTGTGAGAGCAACACAGCCACACTGAGGTAATTATATTTACTCCTGATATAGGCGCATGCAGCTTCACATGCTGTCGATGACAGTTATAGTGATGATAAATTTTGATACCGGTAACAGTAATCAGTTGATGAAAGATGATTTTCTCCGACTTTCTCCTCAGCCGTCTGACCTCCATCATTTCCACGCTGTTCCCTAAGGGATCCAGAAGTGTTGTCCCTCGCGACATGCCTCTCAACATTTTCGTCAAAATAATCCAGTTTATTGCACAGGTGTGACTTGACATTTTACACATGCATGCATGTGCATTCAGCTCTTTCTGATCTCTGCTGCCCACCTGTTATACCTACAAGTACAACTGAATTTTCTTTGAGCAGTTCTGACTAACTGATCACAGTTCTGACATCTGATGATGCATTCAAGATAATTCTAACTCCTCTATCTCTTTCTGCAACAGGAAAGACTGGATTTTGCTATGAAGGAAATTATCTGTGACCTACTCAGTGTTGGCAAATCAGCTAAGGCATTTAGTCTTAATCCTGAGGTGACGTGTCATTTGTAATCTCCTCTTTCCAACTCGCTTAAGTTTTAGCATAATTAACGGCTCATAAATCAGTAACGATGAACACAAATGTATAAATCTATTATTGAGCAATAAATGTATGTATCATTTTCACAATGTTTCCTTTAGTAAGATTTCTAATGACCTGTTCATTCTATAATTTGTTCATGATATCATTTGGTTATTCGAGATTATTTTATAGTTTGTCAAAATAATGAAATACCTATCGAGAGGGTATCAGTGTGTGTACTTGTGTTATATAGAGAATGAACATTGCTTTGAGAGCATTCTTGGTCATAGCGGACAGCCTGCAACAGAAGGACGGCGAGCCGCCAATGCCTAACACTGGCGCTACACTGCCCTCAGGAAACACCCTGAAGAAAAAGAAGACCTACCTGAGCAAGACTCTCACAGAAGAGCAGGCTAAGCTCATTGGTGAGTGTTCAGCCCATATACAAGTACAATAGAGTGGTGGTTTGTATCTGTGCAAGTGGCTGTTGTGTAAACCTATATGGCCAAAAGTTTGGGGACACCTGACCATCACATCCATATCTGGTCCTTCCACAAACTGTTGTAACATTATTGGAAACACATAATTGTACAGAATGTCTTTGTGTGCTGTAGCATTACAGTTTCCCTTCACTGGAACTAAGAGGCCCAAATATGTTCTAGCATAACAATGCGCACAAAGTGATGTCCGTGAAGACAGGTTTTGCTGAGCTTCGAGTAGATCTTGAGAACTTACACCTTTGGGATGAATTGGAATGCTAACTGCACCCCAGGCCTCCACACCCGACATCAATGACACTATGGCAGCTGTGGCTCAGTTGGTAGAGCGGGTTGTCTACTAATTGCAGGGTTGGTGGTTCGAACCCCAGCCCACATGACTCCACATACTGAAGTGTCCTTGGGCACTGAACCCTAAGTTGCTCCCAATAGCCATGCATGTCAGCTCTGCTGTCATTGGTGTGTGAGTGTGTGCGTGAATGGGTGAATGTGAAAGCGCTTTGTAGAACCGCTAAGGTTAAAAGGCGTAGATAAGTGCAGACCATTTACCACTAATGCTATTGTGGCTGAATGGACAAATACCCACAACCATGCTCCGGAATCAAGATGGAGGTTAACTGAAGAGTGGGTGTTATACTTTTGCTGATATAACAGCAAAGAAGGGTCTGAATTTTTAATGGGATGTTCAAAAAGCACATATGGGTGTGATGATAAGATGTCCAAAAACTTTTGGTCTTATAGTGTAGAACTCTCTGAGACAGCATGATTAAGAAACCGTAAGAGGAACCAGACTCAGACAGGAACCCTTCCTTTTCTGTGTGACACTGGATACACTCCCGATGTAGATTATCCTGCCAGCAGCTTCACATCTGACCGCCTCACATGAGATTAAAAACTGGCCATTTTTTGTTTGGTCCCATGTGATTCCAGTCCCGATAGTTCGAATGGTCTTAAACCAGTGTAATATGACACACATACATCTATTATTTTGCACATCTATTGCACTATGCATCGATTGCATTTATTTATGTTCATCTTTAACATCTATAGACTAAAGAAGCATTGAAGCTGGAAATGGAATGTGTAATCTCTGTATGGCTGTACCGTTAGATGTATGCTTTGCTGTTGTTGGTTAATAAATTGAAGGGCTATAAATAAGGTGTATGTTTTTATAAGTTAACCGTGACTCTGTGTTCCCCTTTAGGTATGGCACTGTACTACTCGCAGGTGAGGAAGGCAATTGATAACATCCTGAGGCACCTGGATAAGGAGGTGGGCCGCTGTATGATGCTTACCAATGTGCAGATGCTCAACAAAGAGCCAGAGGACATGATCACGTAAGTTTCACCCATAGTCCTACGTGTCATTGCGGGTGTTATCACAAACATGGTATCTGATTGGTATAAACACAAAAAGATGACAATTACACCTAAGCCTAACATCAAAGTCTAAGCATAAACCAAACCTAAGCCTAAGTATATTCTGCAAACAACCTGATTGATAAAGATGACATGTGAATACACAGGTCAGATTGTCCTTTGTGGTTATATCAGAAGATTCCAACTTTTACAAGGTGCTATTTTGCAGCACATTGCAGTTGTGTGGGTGTTTTCCAGTGCTCTTGTTTCAGCCTGGCTGGATCAAGCTTCAGCTGAATGTCTTTTAAAAGTCAGAGTATCCCCTTTCATGGCCTGGTATTTACCTGTGTGTGAATGTGGGAGGAAATGTAGGAGACAAGGAAACTCACAACCAGTTATCATGAGTCATCTGTGGACTTCATCTCTCTCTCTCTCTCTCTCTCTCTCTCTCTCTCTCGCTCTCTCTCTGTCTCTCTGTTCCAGTGGTGAGAGGAAGCCAAAGATTGACCTGTTCAGGACGTGTGTGGCAGCCATTCCTCGCATCCTTCCAGACGGCATGTCAAAACCTGAACTTATTGACCTGCTAGCTAGGTGAGAGACCTTGAAACAATTGCTGCCAGTAAACAATATAGCAAAGATTTAATGCCTTGATAAAGTAATATGAGAAAGGAAATGATATGGGCAGATACAGGGGAAGCATAGAAAAAGAGACAGGTGAGTGAGCACCCAGCTTGGGGAACAGTTTGATAGAGATTTACTGAAATGACAGAACACTACAAGTAAATGTATTCAGAATATAACAGGCAATCTGGCCATTATTAACTTTATGGACGATCCGCTATAATTACCGTTATGATGAAAAAAGGTCATTTGACATCACACTGGTTCCATTGTGGTTCCTAATAATTTTCTCTTCTTCGTCGTCTTCTCCTTCTTCTTCTTCTTATTATTATGTCTTGTGTGTGTGATGTTGTTTAGGTTGACAGTCCACATGGACATTGAGCTTCGTCTAATTGCCCAGAACTCCCTCCAGAGTCTGTTGTTGGACTTCTCTGATTGGCGAGAGGACGTTCTGTTTGGTTACACAAACTTTCTGCTGCGGGAGGTACAGGACACACAGCAGGGGCTGCAGGACACTTCAGTAAAATTACTGCTGCAGCTGCTCACCCAGTGGAGACTGGCACTGCAGGCTCCAGGCAAGCGCTCAGCAGAGGTAATACTGCAATGATCCATGTTAACCTGTTAGAACAGTGGTTCTCACCCAGGGGTTGGTGGGGGTGTGGAGAGATCGGAAGGGGGTGCAAATTGTTTTAAGAAAAAACTCAGACAGGGCATCATTTGGGTACTAGGTGTACATTATTGCTTTTCAAATAGAATGTGCATGAATGAAAAAACCCACATTCTCTCTCCCTCTGTATTTTCTTTTTGATGAGGAGAGACAGAGCTTAGCCTGTCTTTTATCTAGCTGTCAGTGCTGACCAGTGTTCCCCACTTAGCAACTTTTCAGACCCCTTTAGCAACTTTTCTTTAAAAAAAATAAAATAATAATAAATAAATAAAAGGACCTAGTGACAAATCTAGAGACTTTTGGGACAAACCTTAGCAACTTTCCAAATGTCACCAGTACTGTCCTGCAAATGCGAGGTCTTGCTTTCCCACTGCACTCACACATCTCTCTGTGTCTGCTCTGTTCAGTGAGGGGCTGAGAGCCAGAGATTTAACAATGTTATGGACAATGAGATGCAGCCTTCATCCTAGTTTACATAATTCATATGCGAATGTTTTTAGAATGCAAGACGAATGCAATGCAACATGTTTTACATGTAAAATTGTACACGTTATTACAGCCTAGCTCTCTTGTTCAAAGTAGTTATAGTGTTCAGAACCATTTTTGATAATTCATGCTCCATACATGTCCTTTATATCGTTTTTTAAAAGTCATAAAAGTTATTTAAAAAAATCTTAAGTTATTAAAAGTAATTAAAAAATCTCTCTATCTATCTATCTATCTATCTATCTATCTATCTATCAAAAACAGATTATAGATCAGGTAGATAGATAGATAGATAGATAGATAGATAGATAGATAGATAGATAGATAGATAGATAGATAGATAAATTTTATATAGAATCATTATACCTGGTCTCCTCCAATATTGGGGTCTTTTTTTCTCTTTGAATAAATAGTCTACATGTTTTTAATGAATATATGCATCTTTCAAAATTGAATGCTATTATATAAGTTTTTTGTGTGTATCTGTTGTAAGTGCTAATATGTCAAAATGTATTTATACAGTACCCTCCAAAAGGCAATGCCAACACCGATTCTTTTGTTTTGTTTTGTTTTTTCTATACACCGAAGACATGTTTGAGATCAAAAGCTGAATATGAGACAATAGATCAGAATTACAACTTTCATTTTCTGATATGTACATTTCGATGTGTTCAACAAATTAGAACATAGCGCCACTCAATTTTTAAGTGAGCAAAAGTACTGGACTGTATGCTGATGAATGTGTATATTCAGGCTGGTGGGAGCTCCAGGTTGCCGGTTGAGCGCAGCCCCCACTCCACGGTGCTGCACGCTGTTGAGGGTTTGGCCCTGCTTCTGCTCTGTTCTTGCCAGACAAGCACACGCAAACTCGCTGTCACGGTGCTCCGAGAGATCCGCTTGCTCTTCACAGCCATTGGCCAGGCAGAGGTAACATTTGTGTCAACCTCATGATTATTTTGATACCTGATGATGATTTTTTTTTTAAAGTTTGTTTTGAATTCTTTTGCAGCAGAGCTATTAATGATGTGTGAGTCATGGGTGGGAAAACTATGAAACATTATTGGTTGCTGGACTCAACTAAGTGAGGTTGTAATTGAACGACTATATTGATTATTGTAACCAGATTAGTATATGCACAAAACAAGATCGTGTCTGATTCAGTAAGCACTCTAACTCTTATCATCATTAACTGGTCCTAGTTCTGCTGTAACATGAGTACTGGATTTGCCTTGTTTTTTTTTGCTTTCAGGACGATGATAAGCCAATGATCGAAGTGATGGACCAGCTCAGCCCTATAGTTCTAGACAGCTTTGTCCATGTGGCCGTGTCTGACTCAGTAAGCACTCTAATTTCACTCCACTGATAACACATATGCATTTATATGTGTTTACAGTAGCTTATTTCAACTCTGCAGTTTTGTTTCATATTCAGCGATAGATGTCATACTGTACTCACATGGACCTTACCTTGAGCACATACACTACCCGTCAAAAGTTTAGAGACACTCATTCTTTATTTTTATAAACACTTCTGCACTTGGACACTTCTGCTTTCAGCCACTCTAATGTGAATGTTTTTGTTGTTATGTTGTAGAATGATAAATGTCCTGCTCTCTTATGTCTTTTTGTGCCTTCAGGCCACTCTGCCACTGAGTCACCATGTGGACCTACAGTGGCTGGTGGAGTGGAATGCACGATTGGTCAACAGCCACTATGATGTTAAGAGCCCCTCTCATGTGTGGATTTTCGCCCAGTCAGTGAAGGACCCCTGGGTTTTGTGTCTCTATAGTTTTCTCCGGCAGGAGCACCTGCCAAAACACTGTCCCATGGCTCTGAGCTACGCCTGGCCATATGCCTTCACACGTCTGCAGCTGCTCATGCCCCTAGTGGACCCCAAGTGAGTTAAGAAACAATCAATAAGCAAATTTAAATGTAAACTTAAATACATTTTTATTCTGTTTTGATTAAGCAATCTGTACAGTTAAGCCAACATCTAATTCATGTCTAATTTAACAAAAAAATGTATACTAGCAAGAAGCCCATAGAACCAAGCTAAGAAAATTTATGTTGTTCTAATCTTTAACCTGTTAACACGTTCGTATGTGTTCGCAGAAGAATGTCCCACATTTGAATACATTGTTTTGTGTATGTCTTGTTTTGCAGGAATAAACCTGTTGATTCATCACATCCAAAATGTTGTTTATTATTTAACATGCTTTGTTAGAGACTAAGGGTTAGCAATAATTCAAGGAGAAAATTGAATTTAGGGAAATGAATTAAACTGACCATTAGTAATACCCATGTCCCCCTGCAGTAGTCCAGTGTACGCGAAAAAGACAAGCACAGCCGGACCCGCCGATAGCTACGTGACCCTGTGGAGGAACTACCTAATCCTGTGCCTGGGTGTAGCCAAGCCGAGTATCATGAGCCCAGGTCACCTGAGGGCTTCCACCCCTGAGATTATGGCTACCACTCCCGATGGCAGCATTACATATGATAACAAGGTAGATGCCCCACATGGTATGACTCTCCTCATGGTATTATCATGAACTCTAGTGAAAGTTGCATACCAGTGTGCACTGAGAGCAAAGGCCTCCAAGTGTAAGATTTGGCATTTTTTTGACATAACTCCTTGTTGAGCAGGAATTGAAAACATCCAAGGCATTAAAGACCATTCATTAAAGTCAAGTTATATCAAGACTCAATATACAGTACATCGATACATACATCAAATGTATAAGATCAAAAGGTTAGACAACTTGTGTGTGTCTGTGTGTGTATGTGTGTGTAAGCAGGTGATTGGAACTCCCTCAGTAGCCTGGCTCCTCAAGCAGTTGGTTCCCCTCATGCGGCTCGAGAGCATTGAGATCACAGAGTCTCTGGTGCTGGGCTTTGGCCGGACTAACTCCCTCGTCTTCAGGTAACACTCAAAACAGCTTCTAAGATGAAACACTCTGAGGAGTCCAAAGAACATAAGCATGTTAAACTGACACGGTTGCACTAGATTTATGTTGACTGATCAACTGAATTAGGGAAACAAATCTTTTAGGTAGATTTTTGTGTAGGAACTGCTTGTAAAGCATGTATTCACTTCAGCATTCATGCATGTTATTTACTCATAACACAGATTGCTATCATACCACTCTGGGCGTTTTGTCATTACTTTTGAACATAATGAACCATGACAGCACAGGCATTTTATCCTAGCAAAATATTTTTCAGTCTAAGTTATTTAACTTATGGAATGAATTCCATATCATTGAAGATATGAGAACAAATTTCAGTAATGTACACTTGTTAGATAATTGAAAATGAAAAAACAAGATATGCATTCATGAAATTAATGATGATGTGCATGCTAATATACTTTTTGGCTTTGTGTATCTTATTACTGCTGCTGTGTATGTTTAGGGAGCTAGTGGAGGAACTCCATCCACTCATGAAAGAAGCCTTAGAGCGACGACCAGAGGTAGGTTTGATTGAAATCTCATGTTTTAAAATGATATTTTTTTGCACGCGGGCAGTTGTTATGCTACATGTTCATATTAAATATTCTCTTCCCTCTGAAGAATAAGAAGCGTCGGGAAAGGAGAGATCTACTGAGGCTGCAGCTGCTCCGTATTTTTGAGCTGCTGGCTGACTCAGGAGTCATCAGTGACAGGTGGGCTGCACATACACACACTGAAGTTCTGCAATTTCTCATATTAAAGTTTCGGTTAAGGAACACAGATCTAACATTAAACAACACATTTCACTCTCCAGCACTAACGGGGCATTAGAGAGGGATTCTCTGGCTCTGGGTGCTCTTTTCCTGGAGTATGTGGATCTGACACGCATGCTCCTGGAGGCAGAAAACGATAAAGAGTTGGAGATCCTGAAGGATATCAGAGCTCATTTCAGCGGCATGGTGGCCAACCTCATCCAGTGTGTGCCAGGTATCTACAGTAACTATCTGTTCACCTGGTGTCCAGTGAGTCTGTGTTACTGAATTGGAGTAGATAGTCATTCTTTTATTGCTTAATTTATTCTTCTTTTAATTAGCATTTGGCAATCTTCATCTACACTGCTTTCTATTAAAAACTAATGTACCTCAAATATTCAGAATAATTTGCCCAGTAGTTTCAGCATTTTTTAACAGACATATTCAGTTCTCAAGATTCTGAATGAACTAATCCAGGTCAGAAAAACTATGGTTGAAAAGCCATAAAATTTATTAGTAGGGGCGCATGGTGGCTTAGTGGTTAGCACGTTCGCCTCACACCTCCGGGGTTCGATCCCTGCTGGGGCCGTTTGTACGGAGTTTGCATGTTCTCCCCATGCTGCGGGGGTTTCCTCAAGGTGCTCTGGTTTCCTCTTTGGATTGGATTCCTCCCCCAATCCAAAGACCTGCATGGTAAGCTGACTGACGTGTCTAAAGCATCCGTAGGGTATGAATGGGTGTGTGAGTGTGTATGTCCTTGTGCCCCATGCTTCCTGCAATAGGCTCCAGGTTCCCCCGTGACCCTGAGAAGGAGTAAGTGGTTGAAGATGGATGGATGGATTTCCCAGTAAAGATTCCTATCTAATACTTGAGGATATAAGCTAGGCTTCCTCCTGAACGAATGCCTTGGTATTGAACTCACCTGAAGAACAATCATATTATTTTTGTTATTATGTATTTCATTTATTTTATTTATAAATGTTCTTTGTTTTTTCTCTTTTTTTCTCCTTTTTTATGTGCCTGTATTCTGTCATATTAGAAATGGTAATAGTGTTAATCATAAAACAAAACTGTATGTTGAGTATAATAAATAAATAAATAAGTGTGCAGAGTTTGCATGTTCTCCCCGTGCTGCGGGGGTTTCCTCTGGGTACTCTGGTTTCGTCCCACAGTCCGAAGACATGCATGGTAGGCTGATTGGCATGTCTCAAGTGTCCGTAGTGTATGAATGGTGTATGTGATTGTGCCCTGCGATGGATTGGCACCCTGTCCAGGGTGTACCCCGTCTTGTGCCTGATGTTTCCTAGATCAATGAATACAGAGGACATTCTATGAATACAATATGTACATTCAGATTTAATGACTAAATAATAATAATAATAATAATAATAATAATAATAATAATATGTAAATTCAGATCAGAGGGTGTTTTTATATGCTGTACTCCTCTCTCTCTCCATCCAGTACACCATAGGCGATTCCTCTTTCCTCAGCAGAGTCTGCGCCATCATCTCTTCATTCTGTTCAGCCAATGGGCCGGTCCCTTCAGTGTCATGTTCACTCCACTGGACCGCTACAGTGATCGCAACCACCAGATCACACGCTACCAATACTGCGCTTTAAAGGTACAGCAAATTACCAAATCCCTGGTACTGCTAATATTATAAAGATGGTAGTGCAGGAGTGCTGTTTACCTATCCTAATCACTTAATTGTAAGAGTATGACTTGATATTTAGAGAAATGGTTTGAGTAGGGCATTGCCATGACAAATTTGGTTTGGTTGCAGGGAAGGCAAAGGCTTATCAATGAAATGAAATGAAATTCCTCACAGGCATATAAAAATTAGAAACAGTTCCTTAAAAGTCATTAGATCGCATCAGTGTGGTTAAATGAAGATACCGTGTGCTATAGTATGACATCGTACACTACTAGTACTGTATTAGTACAGTTCAATTAATGTACCTCAAATATAATAAAAATGGTCTTTTTGTGACATATTTATGACATTGTTAGTACACAGTGTAATTAACTATATGGTAGGTGAATGAGGGGGGAAAAAAAAGTGAATGTATTTAACCATGACATGTATCTAACACGGTGTGTCTATTTGTGTATTTTCCTCCCAGGCTATGTCTGCCGTGTTATGTTGTGGGCCAGTTTTTGATAATGTGGGTTTGTCCACTGATGGCTATCTCTACAAGTGGCTAGACAATATCCTTGGGTGCCATGATCTGCGGGTAAGATGTGTTTGCTATATTCTGTCTGAGAAATCATAGTCTAAAGCAATCGAAATCAGAAACAACAGTAAGGGATTATAGATTGAAGTAGTGATAAAAAAAAATTCATTTAAAAGAGCTAATGAATTGCATGCTCTTTTTTGAAACCATTTCAATTTAAAAATCGATGGCCTATTTAACCCATGCCATCTCTGTTTTTTTTATTCAATATGTTACTTTTAGACAAAAAAAAAAAAAAAAAAAACTCTGAACAAAATCTCTATAATTTAAATAAAGTCTTCCTTGTGTTGGAAAAATTATTTTAGTATTGATTTACTATTTCTAAAAACATTTAAAAAAAAAAAAAAAAAAAAAAGAAAGAAAAGAAAAGTCCTAAGAGTAAAATCAGTAAAAATTGTCTGTCTCTTAAGCTTTTATCCCATACACACTGTTTCATGCTACAGGTGCATCGACTGGGCTGTGAGGTGGTCATTCTGCTGCTGGAACTAAACCCAGATCAGTCAAATTTGTTTAACTGGGCAGTGGATCGCTGCTTCACTGGCTCCTACCAGCTGGCCTCAGGCTGTTTTAAGGCCATCGCCACAGTGTGTGGTAGCAGGTTGGAAAACTATAATGGCAGTATGCTAGGGTGTAAGGGTTCATATTTAGGATATTTATATTAATAGTAGACAATTAATATTATATAGGTGAGCACCCATATGATGTGGGATACATTGTTTTTATTATACACTTTTGGATTAATTTAGTATATTTTTCACAATGTAAAATCAGACCGGAAATCTTTATTTTTCTTTCTTCAGAAACTATCCATGTGACCTTGTTACCCTGCTGAACCTGGTGCTTTTTAAATCCTCTGACACCAGCAGAGAGATCTATGAGATCTCCATGCAGCTTATGCAGGTATAAGACAGGGATTTTCTTTAATAATAGTTTTGCAACATATAATACTTAACATAAAACATTAATATGAAATATTATGTGTGTGTGTGTGTGTGTATATATATATATATATATATATATATATATATATATATATATATATATATATATATATATATATATATATATATATATACAGTGAGGGAAAAAAGTATTTGATCCCCTGCTGATTTTGTACGTTTGCCCACGGACAAAGAAATGATCAGTCTATAATTTTAATGGTAGTTGTATTTGAACAGTGAGAGACAGAATAACAACAAAAAAATCCAGAAAAACACATGTCAAAAATGTTATAAATTAATTTGCATTTTAATGAGGGAAAAAAGTATTTGACCCCCTCTCAATCAGAAAGATTTCTGGCTCCCAGGTGTCTTTTATACAGGTAACGAGCTGAGATTAGGAGCACACTCTTAAAGGGAGTGCTCCTAATATCAGTTTGTTACCTGTATAAAAGACACCTGTCCACAGAAGCAATCAATCAATCAGATTCCAAACTCTCCACCATGGCCAAGACCAAAGAGCTCTCCAAGGATGTCAGGGACAAGACTGTAGACCTACACAAGTCTGGAATGGGCTACAAGATCATTGCCAAGCAGCTTGGTGAGAAGGGGACAACAGTTGGTGCGATTATTCGCAAATGGAAGAAGCACAAAAGAACTGTCAGTCTCCCTCGGCCTGGGGCTCCATGCAAGATCTCACCTCGTGGAGTTGCATTGATCATGAGAACAGTGAGGAATCAGCCCAGAACTACACGGGAGGATCTTGTGAATGATCTCAAGGCAGCTGGGACCATAGTCACCAAGAAAACAATTGGTAACACACTACGCCATGAAGGACTGAAATCCTGCAGCGCGCGCAAGGTCCGCTGCTCAAGAAAGCACATATACATGCCCATCTGAAGTTTGCCAATGAACATCTGAATGATTCAGAGGACAACTGGGTGAAAGTGTTGAGGTCAGATGAGACCAAAATGGAGCTCTTTGGCATCAACTCAACTCGCCGTGTTTGGAGGAGGAGGAATGCTGCCTATGACCCCTGGAACACCATCCCCACCGTCAAACATGGAGGTGGAAACATTATGCTTTGGGGGTTTTTTTCTGCTAAGAGGATAGGACAACTTCACCGCATCAAAGGGACGATGGACGGGGCCATGTACCGTCAAATCTTGGGTGAAAACCTCCTTCCCTCAGACAGGGCATTGAAAATGGGTCGTGGATGGATATTCCAGCATGACAATGACCCAAAACACACGGCCAAGGCAACAAAGGAGTGGCTCAAGAAGAAGCACATTAAGGTCCTGGAGTGACCTAGGCAGTCTCCAGACCTAAATCCCATAGAAAATCTGTGGAGAGAGCTGAAGGTTCGAGTTGCCAAACGTCAGCCTCGAAACCTTAATGATTTGGAGAAGATCTGCAAAGAGGAGTGGGACAAAATCCCTCCTGAGATGTGTGCAAACCTGGTGGCCAACTACAAGAAACGTCTGACCTCTGTGATTGCCAACGAGGGTTTTTAAACCAAGTACTAAGTCATGTTTTGCAGAGGGGTCAAATACTTATTTCCCTCATTAAAATGCAAATCAATTTATAACATTTTTGACGTGCGTTTTTCTGGATTTTTTTGTTGTTATTCTGTCTCTCACTGTTCAAATAAATCTACCATTAAAATTATAGACTGATCATTTCTTTGTCAGTGGGCAAACGTACAAAATCAGCAGGGGATCAAATACTTTTTTCCCCCACTGTATATATATAAATTAAATATATTTTCAAAATTTAATGTGTCGTTTGCTTTGTTCATGAATTTTCTGAAAGATACACGTCTTAACCACCAAAGGTGAAGATTTATTCCAAGTTCAATTGATTTTTCTCAATTTTTCTCTTGCTTTTTTCCCTTTGCTGTGTGTTGCACAGGTTTTGGAGGCAAAGCTATCTGTGTACTCTGCAAGAATAGTGGGCCAAAAGTCAGGGAACATCTTGTATGGCACCCACGGCCCTTTGCCCCCTCTTTACAGTGTATCCCTCTCACAGCTCTCTAACCAGCTTGCCTGCATGTACCCAGAGCTCACTCTCCCCCTCTTCTCAGGTAGTGTGTTTGTATGTTTGTTTGTATCAGAGCAGTAGCACTGAGTAAACAGTGTGGAAGACGAAGCCTGCAAAATCTCACTACTCTGCTTTTTTCCTTCTTTTTCTTGACACACACACAGAGGTCAGCCAGAGGTTTCCTACCACTCATCCCAATGGTAGGCAGATAATGCTCACCTACCTGCTGCCTTGGCTGAACAACATCGAGCTAGTAGACACGGGTCTGCTTCCCCCAGCCTCCAGTCCCTGCACACCAGAAGAGGATGGGCAAAAGCATGCAGATGGCATGGGCCTCTCACACCCGCTCAGAGGCAGTGGCTGGGGATCCTTGCAGGCCACCTCTCTCATTCTCAACAACCTCATGTACATGACTGCCAAGGTACAACTCAGTCTGCACCATAATTAGTATGAGGTTTTATAAGCCTTTACAGTTAATATTGGATTAACCGTCCTTGGTTTTATTGTATTATGTCAGTGATGGTTACTGATTTCATTACCAAAAGCTTAGCCACTCCCAGAAGTTCTAGAAGACCTTTTTCCATTAAAAAAAATTATTATATCATTGTTCCACTGTTAAAGAAAAAATATCATATAATGGGTATTTTTGTCTCAAACAAAATGTTAACAAAATGGCTATGGGGAAAATAGCACCAATAAATTTGTAAATTGCTTGAAAGGTTGTGAACCCTTAAGAATGTTCTACATTTCTGCATAAATATGACCTAAAACATCATCAGATTTTCAAAAGTCCTAAAATTAGATACAGGGAACCCAATTAAATGAATGAAACAAGAATATTACATATCTGTGAGTGGCAAAATTATGTGACTCTCTAGAATTCGACTTTGATAAATCTCTGGGTTTTTAAAAAAAAATAAAACAAGGAACTCACTCACACATGTTTGTCATCCCATTGATTGAAATATACTGACTCTAGTTATACCTTCGAATTAATTGCTAATTCTTTAGGTTCACATACTTTTGCCACTTACAGAGCTATAATATTGGATCAATTTCCTCAATAAATAAATGGCCAAGTATAATATATTTTTTTCCTTTCATTTGTTTACTCTGGTTCTGTTTATCTACTTTTAGGAAGTTTTAGTTCATATTCATGCAGAAATTTAGACAATTCTAAAGGGTTCACAATCTTTCAAGCACCTCTGTATCATTGGTATATCATGAAGACCATTTTAAAGTAAATATTGCCTACTGCTGCTTTCTTTTGTGGTGCCCTTGTACTTTAATTTATAATTCCAATTACTTTGTGTTTTAAGTATGTTGTATTTGTGTTCTTAAGTATGGTGATGAGCTTCCAGGCCCAGAGATGGAAAATGCATGGAATGCTCTAGTGACCAATGACAAATGGAGCAACAATCTGAGAATCACACTGCAGTTCCTTATAAGCCTGTGTGGAGTCAGCAGTGACACCACACTACTACCTTATGTAAGGATACACAAACAGTCTTACTGTCTCTTACTCTCTTACTGTATTTTCTTTGTTTTCTGCTCAACAAAAATGTCAACAGAACATCAAAATGTTTCACTTTCCTTTGGGGACCTTTGGTACACATCATGATACATTGTGTGGCACCAGAGACAAAGCTCACAGTGTCAAACATTCAGATCTTACAAACCTGTGTTTTTTGTCTGTCTCTAGATTAAGAAAGTAGTGATCTATCTGTGTCGTAACAACACCATTCAGACCATGGAGGAGCTGCTGTTTGAACTTCAGCAGACTGACCCTGTTAACCCTGTAGTGCTGCATTGTGATAACCCACCTTTCTACCGCTTTGCAGCCAGCAGTAAGATCTCCGCTGTGGCCTCAGGTGACCATAGACAAGAAATATGACTGCTCTTCATTTATTGTTCATAATGGTCTGGGTTTTTTTGTTAGTCTGATGTTTTCTGTGTTGTATATTTGATGAAGGGACAACATCCAGCAGCAACACTGTTGTAGCAGGGCAGGAAAATATCCAAGACACGGATGAGTCAAAGATAGCTCGAGAGAACGAGGAGAGGTAATTGTCTGCAGAGATAAGAGACTGAGCTTTTTATACTAAAACAGTACCTTTTTAGTATACAGTTTCAAAGTAGTTTCTTTCTTGGAAATGAATTTTTAGTGCTTTTGTGCTTTGTGTGTGTGTCCTCACTGCTGATGTTTGCATGTTTTTGTTTTTGTGTATGTCTGCAGGTTAAGTAAAGCTGCGCGAGCACATAACCGACTAGAGTCACGTTACAGTAACAGCTCCGGGGGCTCCTATGATGAGGAGAAAAGTCAGTACATTGTTATCGTTGACCTCTGACCTCTCATCTTTGACTTCTCAGTTTTGTGATTTCACTAATTTTTGCTATCACTGGCTGTTTACTGTGCTGTTTAAAGTGTCCAAATTACAAGCTCAGAGCAACAGATATTTCACCTGCTTTTATGTGTGTATAATTTATTTCTTTCATTCATTTCTTTATTTAACCAGGTTAAAAAACTCATTGAGATTAAAAATCTCTTCTACAAGAGTGACCTGGCCAAGAGGGCAGCAACAATTAACATAAATGTACAAATTTACAACATCAAGAACACAAAATAACACAATCAAGGATCACAACAACAACTTACCAGGAGATAAAACACAGAATCTGTTAGAAGTACTTTAAACTCATTCAGTTATGAAAGCATGGTCAGCTTTAAATTATGTTGGAGATTATCCCAAATAACAGAAGCATTATAATTAAAGTCTTTTTTCCCAGCTCTTTTCGGACCTGAGGAACGTAAAGATATAACAGGTCATTTGAACGAAGATTATAGCATACTTTTGGGAAACGACTCGTTCCCTTCTCAAGGAACAGGGTTACATGGGTAACCCAAACATTCCCTTTCAAATGGAACTCAACGTTGCATGAGCTTCATGCTGTGGGAATGAGTATAGCCACTCCGTCTTACTGAGGCCTGTCACAGAGGCTCCATCAATTGCAGTGTGCCTGGCCAATATGGCAGCCACGTAGACACTAATTGTAGAAGGAGCCAACTTTGCCAAAAAATGTTACTGTAAGAACTCCAGGACTGTAGCCATTGCGCAGTTTACTGGGTCTCACTGACGTTCCTAGCATTTAACATGGTCTCTACAACCTCAGTTGAGAGACCAGAATCTATAAGCTGGTGCCACTCAGGGGCCAGACTCACAGATTCCATAGTTCCGGTTGAGGGTGATAAATCAACCCTCTGGCTTGAGACAATAGATCCCTGCAAACGGAAATCTCCCAGCAAGTACCATCCAGCAGAGATATTATCTCCAAGAAGCATATACGATCTGGCCAATAAGGCCAATTGTAATACTGAATTAATGTGTGCAGCGTAGACCACCCAGCCGCAGCACACACATCCTGTAAGGGTACCCCTTAAATAAAGCATTTGAGGAGGTGACCCCCCTAGTGGAATGAGTCCCTATGCCCAGAGGTGTAGCGAGAACGCACGCCTCATAAACAATAGAGATAGCTTCCACTATCCAAATAGAGATGTGCTGCCTTGATGCAGCATCACGTTTACTGTCACAGCCAAGCAGACCAATAACTGCTCCGACGTATGCCACTGGCCAGATGTAAGTACAAGGAGCCCTCACTGGACACAGTAGGTGCAATCTTCTTCATTCTGGTATAAGGAACAGAGCAGGGGAGAAAGCCTGCAACACTACTGGCTGTACAGCATACGTAGGCACTTATAATCCGGCCTAGGATAATCCAGGCGCAAAATCAAGGCAGGAAGGGGCAACAGGGATGTCAGGGCAGCCAAAAGAGCTACCTAACCCTAACCCTAAGCTTCTGTGGTCCAGGAAGGTCTGTCAACTGTGAGCTGGCCCCTCAGTGGCCAGACTCACACTTTCCATAGTTCTTTCTTGAGACAATAGATCCCTGTGTGAGGGAATCTCCCAAGGAGTACCGTCCAGCAGAGATTTTATCTCCGAGAACCAAACAGACCAATTCAGTGCTACTAGCAGCAGACATAGCACGATCTTGGCAAACTCTTGCTAGAGCCTGTGGGAGCAGAGCGACTGGGGGAAAAGCGTACAGACATGACCTCGGCCATGTGTGTACCATGGCGTCCAGCCCTGATCTTTTGTCTTTGGTGTGGGAGGAGTGAGGGTGAACCACAGTCTGCAGCGTGTTGTCTCCTCGGAAGCAAACATGTCCACTTCCGCTCGGCCAAACCTCCACCATATGGACTCACCCATTTGTGGATAGAGCCTCCAATCCCTGGGCTTCAGCCCCTGCCTCGACAGGATGTCCGCCCCCACATTCCAGTTGCCCAGAATGTACATTGCAATCACTGACAAAACTTCCCCTCCGCCAGAGAAGAATCAGTTGAGCCTGACTGAAGAGGGGCACAAAAGTAATCCTCCCTGGTGATATATGAGACCAGCGCTGTATTGTCTAACACATGGTGACCTCTTACCTGAGGAGAAGAATTTCAGTGCTAGAAATACGGCCCACACATCTAGACGATTTAGATGCCATACTAGATGAGGGCTGCTCCAGAGACCATGAGGGAGGTGTCTGACATTACCATTTTGCGATAAGAGATGCCCCTAGAGTGTGACCTGAGGCTAGAAACTTCTGGGGACACCTCCGAGTTTTCAGAGCACATAGGCATTGCCGCGTGACACTGATTACTCTCAGGGGTTTCATCCTCGGATGAAACATTTTGTTTGAGACTTTCAGCCACCACTGAACGGTCTCATGTGCAATGGACCCAACAGTATTATGTTGGCTGCTGCTGCAATAAGCCCAAACCTAACTTTATCTTGCTCAGTGTTGATAGGATGGTTGGGGATAGATATGCCCTCATCATATTCAAATCCCATATAACCCCTAGAAAAGTCATGCTCAACTGGAGAAGCAAATTTCCCTGAGGTTCAACCTGAGTCCTATGCTTCTCATGTGGCTGAGAACTACATCTTGATGTTGAATCACCAATTTCCTGGACCACGCTAAAATTAACCAGTTGTCCAGGTAGTTTAGCACACGGATGGCCTGGAGTCCCAAAGGAGCCAGCGCAGCATCCATGCACTTCGTGATGGTGCGAGGGGATAAAGCTAGCAAAAGGAAGAAACGATATTTATATTGTTTCCAAACGCGAACCTCAGGAACTTCCTGTGACTGGTCATTGGACTATACGTCTTTTAAGATCTAGCGTCACAACCCAATCCTCAAACTGAGTCTGTGGGATGATAAGTTTTAGCGTCAACATCCTGAACCTGTATGTCCAAAGAGAATGGTTCAGATGACACCGATCAAATACTGGGGCTAACTGCCCTAACAACCTCTCATCCCCTGATACCTCCCTCTGCAGCCCCTCAAGGCCGCTCCTTTTGCCTTGTTGGCACTGATGGCCCTCTGATTTTGCTGCCGTCAATGGAGCAAGGTGGCTTGTAAGCACCTCCTCCACCTTCGGTATAGCATAGTAGCCATTCTGTCTATCTCCCATGATGGCCAAATAATCTGACGTTGCGGGGTTATAAACACAGCTTTCCCCAAAAGTGTGACACTTCATGGTGAATTTCCAGGAAAAAAGAGAAGTTTTCTGCTGCTTGAGGGAGCGCACACCTCCTCACTGGCTCCCCCTCTGACTCAGAGTCAGAGAGGGTGGGTTGAAGGAGAAGTCGCTTTGCAAGCTCCAGAGGAAAGAGCAAGAGATAGAGCAGCGGTCGTCTCCGATTCCCCCTCCAAATCCATATGGGACCCTCAGGATCTTAGCCCGCTGGCTGCCTCAACAGTGTCCTGAGTTTCTGAAATCCATCTCGCTTTGGCTGAGAAACGAGAGAGCTGGAAGCGGAGTCCGCTGCAGCGCACTCCGCTCCCATTCACACAAAAAATGTGTCCCTCCCCCTCTGTAATAACATGAGAGCTGGGAGTAACTCTCTAAAGCTCATTCTGTTTGTATAGGATTGCGACAGAAGTATATATACTTCTGAATATATATATATTCTTTTGAAAATAGAGAGCAGTAAAGATTTTTAGGCACATTCACAAACACATACCGACATGTGGCTGCGCTGAAGACAAAAGAGCTGATGACGTGGTTTACAGGCGCCGTTTTATAGTCATACGACGCGCGATATGCCATGTCACCCGACCATGGCAGGCCTATAAATAGGCATGATTTTGCACAGACTTCAGATACCGGTCACATGTGAGGGCGCTTCCGACAGCATGAAGCTCACGCAACATTGAGTTCCCTTTGAAAAGGAACATCACTTGGTAATACTGTTAAGAGTTGGTGATAGAACAATTAAAAGTAATTCAGGTAATAATTCATTCAGATTTTGCTGATGGAGGCCTATAACAACCAACCACTGTCAGATAAATTTATTTAGAAAGCTCAATTTTTAAAGCTAAAAACTCAAACATCTTACTAATTGATACTGCAGTTATCACCCTGGTGTGAAATTTATTCATTACATAAATTAAAATTCCACCTCCCTTTCTCGGGTGGTCACATCTGAACAGAGTGTAACCACTTATATTTATTTCCTTATCTGGGATAGCTTTACTTAACCAAGTTTCAGAAAGTATAATAATGTCACCATCTGTCAAATGATCCCAGATTCTAACTGAATCAATTTTTGGAAGCAGATTACAAATGTTTAATTGAATAAAGCCAACTCCAGATCTAGATTTAAAATCCTCAGAAGTGCTCAAATAACCAGGCCCTGCTTGAATATGGTGATTAGTGTGAATATTACCAGATAAAAGTATAAGTAAATAAACAAAAACATGACGTTTAAATGAATTGTCTGAATTGGAACTGGGTGATTTTGCTTGAAAACAAATATTATAAAGGAAAGCAATTTCAAATGATGATTTTGAAAGAAATTTTATAAACAGGAAAAGTCCAATTGCATCACTTTATTTTTCTAGCCTTAGTCAAGATCCCAGGATGTGCCCCCAGCATGGCTGTACTCCATCAAAAAGTAAAAATGATTTAAATCTTTTACAGTCGTCCTCAGAGGAGACCAAGCCCTTTAGTAAAAACAGCAAGACTAGAAGACGTGACATTTTCATAAAACCCACTTTGATGATCTGCGTTCAGATGCACTCCAAATCATTCTGTTATTGTTCTGTGCTCATGTAACAGTGGGGAAGGAAAGGCAGTTAGATACATGTGCAGGTCAGCCTGGGGATTGTCATAAGCTAGCAGACCAAACAGTACTAGGAGAATCTATACTTGATCATGCATAAGAAAGTCATCACATGAAAAACAAAATCAGAAACTCGCATCTTGGTGCTGCATAAATGAGATAAATGAGAGTTTTGCTGAATTCCATTACTGAATGGAAGATCTAAGGAATTATCAGTGTGATCACCTTTTAAGAATTCCAGTAATGTTTTGAGCCATTTTTAATTAATCCAACACTCATGTAGTATTTTTCAATCCAGATTGTTTCCAGTCCAGAGAACTGTCTAAAGCTTGTGCCTTTACCCCACATGTACCCACATATGAATATGTGTGTATGTGTGTATGTATGTGCGAGTATACTGGGTGTGTTTGTCATGTGTTTGGTCTGCATACCTGGCGTGTCTGCTCAGAGAGACCATTCTGAAGATTAATGATATGCTGCTGATGGCACAGCACTCATGCTTTGGAGGACTAGTGGCACTTTGTATAGTCAAGTGAAGTGGCAGATGCTGTACTTTACAGCTTTACTCAGATGGTATTATTCAAGAATACGTTATTAAAGAATGGTAGAACACAGGTGCACCTAACACACAGTACTAACTGTTATTGTCTTTCAATTAGCTATAAAATTTTGTTTTTGTGTGCATAATTCCTGTTATCATTTTAGTAAATAAAAGCAGTTATTGATATTAATTAAGTTTTAATGAAATATGATGTAATCTTGTTTGAGATGTATAATTTTCCAAATTGTTAAAGACTTTCTTAAATGCACAGAGAACAGTTTGAATGCTACTGTAATAGTTTTTGAGAAATAACTGACCATAGTCTTTGAAATGTGGCTCCAAAAATCAGATCAAAATAATTTAGTATTTTTAAATAGTATGTAACTGTATTAAATACCTGCTGTAATGTGATGGTGTATGCAGATGATCCTCTCCCACCGTATGCTGGCTGGCTACTCAGTGTGTTAGAGTGTAACCGGCCCCAACCTTTGCCTATGCCAATTAATGGAGGTTGCTGGGCTCCGCTTGTGGACTACCTGCCTGAAACCATCACACCACGGGGGCCCCTCCACAGGTAAAAAAAGTTCTGCCTTGTCCTCAGTCTCCTTATTTCTGCTTACTTTGTATTCCTAGCACATTTGACTAGCAGATTCAATTAAATATTTAGGACGGCAAATTTATTATTGCAGCTGCATTTTATACATTACATAGACACATACTAACTTTCACACACATTTACACAGCATTCAATAATACTTCAGGGTCTGTTTAGGTCTAGTATGTGAACATGGATGCTTTATTTCAGTTTCTATACAAATATGCTTTCATAGTTTTACAACAGTGGAAAGTTTTTACCAGTGCAGAGTGCCTGATATTCTTCTTTTTTTTTTTTTTTTTTTTAACTGTTTTTAGCACTGTTATTATGGTGCTAAGACAACCATGAGATTTTGCAGTAGGCTCATGACAGTCAGTGTTTACTTTATAAAAGTGGAGCAGTGCTAAAAGCATTCAGTGGTGAGTAAGTGTGTGTTAGGTAAGCTTTTGTTGGGCAAGTATTTTCATCTTAATGGAATATGTGGGGATTTTATCATTATGGGACATTTGAAAAGTCCCCTTAAAGAAACTAATTTTACCTCAAAAAGAAGGGAATATTATTCCTAAAATTCTAAATTTCCATTCTATTAGATATGCTTTTATATGCTTACGGTTAAGATTAGATTTAGGTGAAGGCATAGTATTATTTAGCAACAGCAATATCATATTAGTTTCCCACAAAAATAGACTGTGTGTGGGCATGTTTTTATATCTTGTTATGCACCAAATGTTCCCACAAGTCTAGGACTTTCTGACAGTTTTGTCAATTGGCTGTTCCCTAAGGGAAATGTCACATTTGGCTTTGTTGAATACTATCAAAAGAACAGAAGCTTCTTTTTGATAATATGTATAGTTACGCATATATTTATAAAAATTTATTGAATTTATTGAATTGAAATAAAAATTTATTGAATTGACTAAAACAAGAAGCACAACTGGTAAAAATATGCACCCTGATGCGCAGTTTAATACTATTTTTCAGCAGTCATTTGTACCAACTGTGGTAAAATAAAACAAAAAATGTGTCCTTCATTTTCTTTCAGTTATTTTATATTATATATATATTGTTATTAGATTGTAATTTAATGTTATTGTTGCCAAACCACAAAAATAGCAGCTACAATCCTCGGAAATGGGAATCTCACTGTACCGCACGGACTCATGG
The DNA here is from genome assembly GCF_001660625.3 of Ictalurus punctatus. Classification (NCBI taxonomy): domain Eukaryota; kingdom Metazoa; phylum Chordata; class Actinopteri; order Siluriformes; family Ictaluridae; genus Ictalurus; species Ictalurus punctatus. Next base: position 10,448,109 of record NC_030431.2, on the reverse strand, counting down.
GATTGTTGATGTGTGTTGATAGGTGTAATATAGCGGTGATCTTCATGACAGAGATGGTGGTGGACCACAGTGTGCGAGAGGACTGGGCTCTGCATCTGCCGCTCCTGCTGCATGCCCTCTTCCTTGGTAATACCGCATCACTTTTACACCTGCTGCCTTTCTTTCATTCTTTTCTCTTCTCTGTCTTTCATTTCTGACTTGAAACTGATAAAATAAGGCTTGAAACAAGATTCACCTGGACACCAAGTATGTGATTGTAACTGATTGTAATGAGTAATGTTTTAGGCATGAATCCCATGTATGCGTGTGTGTATATACTAAATATGTATGTGCCTGCATAAGTGTGTGTGTCACTAATGACATCTGCTGTGTTATAAAGGCCCATCTGTGGCATTTGTACACATCAGCGACTACATTCCCAGCTGTAATTACAGCTTTCAGGAAAGCTGAATAACACATTGCAACCATGCCAAAAATGTGAAAAATCTCTGATGAAAAAGGATGGAACATCGGGGAGGGGAAAGAAATGCCATAACTCACAGCTTATCTCTCTTAGACTCTTTGTGTCGTCATCACCTGCTGTCTCCATTGCATTCTCATGTCTACAGATTTGTGCAGAACTCTTCGTCTGATATTTTATCTGCAGTCAAAACTATTGCAGGCATGTTTATCACCGATAAAAGCATGTACATATGTCTCATCTGCGCACACAAGTATTGCAAGTATTTAATATAAATTAAAGCAGAATGGTTTAGTTTAGGTTTAATTTAACTAAAGGTTCTCTGACTCATTGTTGCAAACACACAATAATTGTATTGTGTCTAATTGTGTAAATAAGATATTTTTCTGAATATTTTGCACATCATTCTTCTTCAACTTCGGGTATAGATTCGTATAGAAGCCTTGTTACTGTTCACAGAGATTTGGGTCTAAATGGTCTGCACTTATATAGCGCTTTTATCCAAAGCGCTTTTTACACTGTGTCTCATTCACCCATTCACACACACACACACTCACACACCAATGGTAGCAGAGCTGCCATGCAAGGCGCTAACTTGCCATCGGGAGCAAATTGGGGTTCAGTGTCTTGCCCAAGGACACTTCGGCATGTGGAGTCACGTGGGCCGAGAATCGAACCGCCAACCCTACGATTAGTGGACAAGCCGCTCTACCACCTGATCCACAGCCCCCCAGGGCTCTGCAAACATATGATATGTTGGGTATTTGCCATCAGTGGTTTTGAAAAAAAAAAAATTTCCGTTCCACTGAATATCTTGATCCAGTAAGTTCATTGTTGTCATGACAAACAAAAGTTTCTTTCCCAGTAATCCATCCATCCATTTTCTATACCACTTATCCTACTGGGTTGCAGAACTCCCAACCCTGCAGGTGTGAGGCGAATGTGCTAACCACTAAGGCACCGTGCATCCTTCTTTCCCAGTGATAAAGACTAATTAAGACCAGTGCAATAAAGTGCCTAAAAAGATTCCAGTCAGGTTGCAGCTGACAAATCGTGATAGTTGTGCAGTCCACACAGTTTGTGATCTAAGTCACTAAGACTAGCTCTCTAGTCACTATTTTGGCATACTTTTATATGAATGAATCGCCAATAAATTTTATTTTACTTCATCAACCTCATCGGGTATTATTCTGGTCTTTCAGGTTTAGATCACTACCGGCCCGAGGTTTTTGAGCACAGCAAGCGGCTGCTCCTGCATTTGCTCATCGCTCTCTCCTGCAACAACAACTTCCAGGTCATCGCTTCTGTGTTGCTGGTCACCAGGGAGATCAGCGACAACAAAACACTTACCATTAAATCCAGCTTTCAGCCTGAATACCAGCATACAGGTACAGAAACGAATGGGAATACAAGGAAAGTACAGAATGATTGTGAAATTGTCAACAGCGTGACTGAATTATAGTGAAATGTCCAGCTGGAAAAGTTTCAACTTCGAAATACACACATCAATGATAGCATTACAGAGGAACCCAACAGCCAACACCCGCATATGAATTAGCATGTAATCAGATTCTAAGTTATGATGGTTTTAAATGTGCAGGTTGATACAGTCAGGGAGTAGAGGTGATATTTACGATGTCAAAGCCTGATGGTAATGCATGAGGTCTTATCAACAGAAGGAAAAATACACACAGCAGGTCTCACCACAAATAATCATATAACAGCCAACCCGAGAGAATTAGTATTTCAGTTGTCTTGTCTATGAAATAATAAGACAGGAGACTAGAACGAGACTTTGTAACTCTTTCTGCCTGCCAAATCATCTGCATTTAAAATTACTAGCACTTTATCTATGTAGTGTGTGTCAAATATTTGGATGGGAATTTAAAAAAATTTATACTATCAGTATTAAGGACCAAGTTTTTGACACATGCACAGCCAAACAAATTCATCTACACATAGGAGAGACATGTAAGTCTTACCACAAATAATCATTTAACCGCCAACAGAGAAAGTGTGATAGACATAGTGTGAAGCATGTTTTAGAGAAACAGTGAAAGAACCGGTGCAGTCGCGATACCAGATCAGCTTATAGACCTACCGCAGGTGTCCATTATTTTGATTCCAATATGAGATGAGTTATATCTTCATTATGAATATCGAATACAATCGACACCCCCTTCCCATGTCTATACCTGTATCAAATGGAGTGGTGTTAGAAAAGAGACTAAGAAGATCATTAAGAAAATATAGCGACAAAAAGAAAAGTCCTCTTCCTTCCTTACAGGTGGTCTGGACTTCCTACGGGAGTGGCAGGCATCTCCTGTGGCAGATTCGGGTATGAGCTCCTCCTCCACCTCCTCCAGTGTGAGCCTGGGAGGCAGCATGGGGAACCTCCCTCAGATCACAGCTGAACTTGAGGACCTGGAGGAGTCTCCAACTGAGTCTGAGGAGAAGACCAACAAGCTCATCGAGTTCCTCACAACCAGGTATAAACAGGGGTAAAGGAGTAAAGCACCTATGGCCAAACGTTTGTGGACACCTGACCAATCAAACCCACATGTGCTTGTTGAACATGGCATTACATATTTGATCCACCTTTGCTGTTATAATAACTTTTGAAAACTTTTGAGTTTGAAAACAAAAAAGAAGCAGGTCTTATTTCTTTAAGTTAAATTTCTTTAAGTTTCTTAAAAAATAATAATAATAATACTAATGGTATGTTGAAGCCAGGTTATAATACCTGTTATGCAAAAGCCAGGTCCTGGCAAATCTAAAATAGAAATCTCATGTAAAGCACAGACTCATTATCAGTTCCAGGGTCATGTGAAGAATCGTTTGTCCATTAATTCTGTCTGATCTTGGTGGTGGTTTTATGGTGTCACAGTGGCTGGAGTACTGTCTTGTCATTACTCAGGGCCTTCGGACCTCTATGGTGCCACGAGGACATCACACCAAAGAACCCTAACTCCAAGAGTGCGGAGCAGCTCACCAACTTCCTGCGTCATGTGATGTCCGTGTTCAAAGAGTCTAAGTCAGGTAGCTGTTAGTGTGCTTCAACTCAATGGAAACTTGCAATCAGTCACTTTGCTCTCATGTTTTAATGTGTATGTACCTACAGCATGCTTGTGTGTAACACAATTATGGCTGTTGTTCATGATGCAAATTAAACATATATTAGAATAAAAGGGGTAGTTTTTAGCCATGTAGTTAAATCAGAAAATGACAACACTACTGTAGTTCCATGGTTTCAGTGTTCATATTTAGCCTTAGGATGTCAGGTTACGATGATGCGTTTAGTATGAATTTGATTCAGTGTCTAGCTCACTTCTGCTGTGTAAATATAGTAAATATTGAAGTTGAGTGAAGGAGCAGTTTTAGAGAGGGGTCTAGTGTTCACCCGACCCAGAAACACAAAGCTTGTGTTGAAAGTTTTTTTTATTTAGAATTTTAACTTTGGCGAAACATCTCTGGGAAAAGAACTGTTTCAGCCTAGAGACTAAGACTAATTAACCGTCTCAACACCAGTCCAGGATGGCTGACAACCCTAATGGCACTCTGCTGGTTCTCTTTAATAGACAATTTATGTGCTTTTTATCATACTTTTTCTTCTTAAGACTTCCACCTGGAACATCAGTTGAGTGATGTGGCTCTTCAGACGGCTCTATGTAGCTCATCGCGCCACTATGCCGGTCGCTCCTTTCAGATTTTCCGAGCCCTCAGACAGCCACTATCTGCCCACGCTGTCTCAGACCTGCTGTCACGCCTAGTCGAAGTGGTGGGAGAGCATGGCGATGAGGTACAGGTGTGTACAGATGTAGCTGTGTGTGTGTGTTTGTGTGAGAGAGAGTGTGTGTCTTTTGTGTGTGGATATTCAGTCTTGTTTTATTGATTGCTCTCTCAGGGGTATGTGATGGAGGTGCTGCTCACTCTGGAGTCAGTGGTGGATAATTTGGCCGAATGCCTCAAAAACAGTGAACTGATGGCAGCATTGACTAGGTGAGGATTTAGCACTAATACTAACACAGTGCACAAGTTTATCAGTAAAGGATTTTAAAAAAGAGCAGCATGATGGTGCAGTTACTGAATATTAATTAATGATTTTTTAAAAAGTTTTTGTTTTAATTATTATTTATGAATTTGTTATTCAAGTGTAAATCGCATTCTGTTTTTTTTGTTTTTGTGTTTTTGGCAAGACATGCACTACATACCACTATTGTTCACCTAAAAAAAATAAAATAAGTGGATTGTTGATAGACATACACTGCTTTTATATATCATATCCACCCCTATCCTCTTCTTTTATCACAGATCCTCATCACCAGACTTTCTGGTGAGTGGGAAGCTCAACTCCAACTGCAAGAGCACAGGCCAGCTCAACCTGACACAGGATGGTACAGCTGAGCGCAGCAGACATCAGCGAAGTTATTCAGTGCCCAAAAAGTTTGGTGAGAGTGGTGAGCAGTCATCTTCTGACCCTCCACGCAGTGCCACCCTGGACCGTATTCAGGCCTGCACCCAACAAGGCTTGGCACGTTCGGCTCGGAGTGCCTCATCCACTTCCTCTGCACGCGCAGATGCTAGTTCCAACCCAGCAGAGCTAAGCCATGCCAGTCACCCTGCCAACCTACTAGCCACTGTCTTCTGGGTGGCCGTGTCTCTCATGGAGTCAGACTTTGAGTTTGAGTACCAAATGGCACTGCGGTTGGTGCACAAGCTACTTGCGCGAGTACCCCTTGAACAGCCAGAGAACCGTGAGCGCCTTGACAAGCTCCAGGCTCAGCTTAGGTGGAGCGGTTTCTCTGGCTTGCAGCAGCTCCTACTCAAAGGCTTTACCTCACCAGCCACCAGTGACCTTACATTGCAGCTCTTCTGTCAGCTTACACCTGTCTCTAGAGTTCCTGTAGTGGACATATCTCAGTCTATAGGTGAACAGCTTGTACTATTCAAACCATATTTAATCAAACATTATTTTGTTGACATACACAATATACACAAATTGATAATTTTGTCCCAAACAGAACAAGGGACATGGGGTAAAAGTATTATCAGTATTAGTGATTAGGATCATTATTAGCCCCTTTCTATAATGGGACAAACTGGTGTTTGATCTTGGTTCCAGTGTTCCTGTTGCCTTTTCACTGGGCTCAGTTTGAAGGGGGCCAACCCTCTACAAATGTCATGGGCAAAATTCTAATCCCCATTTTCCTGGTTGGTTACAGAGCAGTGTTTCATTTACTCCTATTGATTTAGTGACACATTAAACTTTTCATTCACTTCCTAGTATTATCAAAAATAATAAATAAGGATAACCTTTGACAGTAACAATGTAACCTTTGGCAATTTGACAGTAACAATGACTAAAACAAAAATATTGCTAGATAAAAAAGGCTGATGCAGCCATTGTTATTATACAGCACTATTACTACTGCTACTTTAAGATGCCTTATACTGTAGTACAATATGGTCCCTATGACTTTTGTCTTCTAACTGTCTATTCTTTTTATTTTTTTTCTCTCTCTATCTGTCACTCAGGCTTCCCTCTGAACGTGCTTTGTCTGCTGCCTAACCTGGTGCAGCATTTTGACTCGCCGACACAGTTTTGCAAAGAGAGTGCCGAGAGGATAGCACAGGTCTCACTTTTCAAACATTTTAAAGCCCATTTTAAAGCCATGGTTTGAATGGCTGTAATTTAATCCTTCAATGGCTACTGTGAAATCTTTTTTAAAGGAAACAGGCTATCCCAGCTAACAAAAATAGGTTCTAAGAATGTTTTGCTAATGTTCCCGTTAAGTTACATTCCCAAGTAACGTTCCCAAAATGTCCAATTTTTTAAATGTTTAAGAAAGTTTTTTCTTATTAATGTGAATGTTAGAGAAAACATTAAGGTACTATTCCATTTTATCATTTTGCAAACATTAAGATAACATTATTTCTGAATGTTCTCCGAACATTCAAAACGTCCAGTTTTTTTTTTTTTTTAAATGTTTTTTCTTGGTTATGCGAACATTAAAGAAAATGTTAAGGGAACTTTCCAATTTATCTCTGTGCAAACTTCCTCCAAACATTCCCGCTGGAACGTTGCTTATATTCACGTTCATATTAATTCAAATTATACAAATAGGTAAAACATAAACAGTTAATTTCTTACAGCCACAGGTATGGATTTCAAATCAACAAAAATGTACAGCACCAAAAACTGACATTTTTCATTATTTACAATTTCATATTGTTCATATTGTTATAATTTCATTGTTTGTTCCTTATAAATGTGTCTTGTGACTTCATGTTGTAAATTCTCTTATAACCATAATGATCAAAAAACCAAATAGTAACATTTAAAAAAACGTTCGACGAATGTTCCAGAAAAAAAAACGTTCCATGAATTATGTATAATTAAAATTTTTATGCTAACGTTTTGAGAACATTTTTAAAGACAAGATAACGTTAAACAAGTGTTCTATTAATGTTACTGGAAGAACGTTCATTCATAACTGTGATAGAAACTTGTCACAACATTAGCCAAAGTTCTGAGAACGGTTGCTGTTAGCTGGGATTCTGCCAACTGGTCAACCATGTAGTAATTATTTAAAAACTATTTATATGTGTGTCATTCATCTTACTGAAGGTATGTCTGGAGGAGAAGGAGAAGAATGCAAAACTTTCTCATCTGGCTCATGTGATGACTCTGTACAAAACTCGCTCTTACACCAGAGACTCGTTCTCCTGGGTCAGCGTGGTCTGTCGCTACCTGCATGAAGCTTTCTCTGACATCACACTCAGCATGGTCACATACATGGCTGAGGTGAGTGTTTCACATTCAATTCCATTTCTTAATTTTAATGGACTCAGGTCGAGCAAAACCAGATGTAAATTGCCTGTTCCATGTTTCTGGCCAAAAATGTAACGATACATACACTCTCTGAGCACATTATTAAGAACACTATACTAATACTGGATTGGGCCTCCCTTAGCTCCCTTAGTCTCAATTTTTCATGGCATGGACTCCACGAGATGTTGGAAGCATTCCTTTGAGATTCTGGTCCATGTTGAAATGACTGCATCACACATAATTTCCTGCAGATTTTACAGTCGCAATTTCCTGCTGAATCTCCTGTTCTACCATATCCCAAATGTGTTCAGTTTGATTCAGATCTGGTGACTGGGAAAGCCACTGAAGAACATTGAACTAATTGTCATGTACATGACCAGTTTGAGATGACTTTTCACACAGTTGGCTGATAATTGATAATTTCGTGAATGAGTAGGTATACTAATTAGGTTCCTAATAAAGTGTTCAGTGTGTGTATGCAGATGGTTCATAAAGTGGTTATACAGGTGCATCTCAAAAAAAATTTAATATTGTTGGAAATGTAAATTTTTTCCTGTAATTTAAGTCAAAAGGTGGAACTTTCATATATTCTAGATTCATTACACATAAAGTGAAATATTTCAAGCCTTTTGTTGTTTTGCTGTTTATGATTACGGCTTACAGCTAATGGAAATTGAAAGTTAAAAATATTAGAATAAAGAATTTATAATACAGAAATTTCGACCAGAGAAGAGCTCTCATCAGCTAATTAACTCAAAACACCTGCAAAGGTTTCCTGAGCCTTTAATCTCTCATTCTGGTTCAGTACACAACCACAATCATGCGGAAGATGAAAGTAAATTTTGCATTTCATTTGGAAATCAAGGACCCAGAGTCTGGAGGAAGAGTGGAGAGGCACAGAATCCAAGTTGCTTGAAGTCCAGTGTGAAGTTTCCACAGTCAGTGATTATTTGCTGTGCCATGTCATCTGCTGGTGTTGGTCCACTGTGTTTTCTCAAGTCGAAAATCAATGCAGCATCTACCAGGAGATTTTAAAGCACTTCATGTTTCCATCTGCTGACAAGCTTTATGGAGATGCTGATTTCCTTTTCCAGCAGGACTTGATACCTGCCCACAGTGCCAAAACTACTAGTAACTGGTTTGCTGACCATGGGGTTACTGTGCTTGATTGGCCAGCCAACTCGCCTAACATGAACCCCATAGAGAATCTATGAGACACAACAGACCCAACAACACAGAGAGCAGCCTGGGCTTCCATAACACCTCAGCAGTGCCACAGGCTGATTGCCTCCATGCCACACCGCATGGATGCAGTAATTCATGCAAAAGGAGCTCCAACTAAGTGTTGAGTGCATAAATTAACATACTTTTCAGAAGGTCAATATTTCTGTATTATAAATTCTTTATTCGAATATTTTGAGATTTGAGATACTGGATTTTTGATTTCCATAAACCGTAAGCCGTAATCCCCAAGATTAAAACAAAAAAAAGGCTTGAAATATTTCACTTTATTTGTAGTGAATATAGAACATATGAAAGTTACACTTTTTTAATTCAATTACAGGAAAAAATGAAGTTTTCCACCATATTCAATTTTTTTGAGATGCACCTGTATACTGTAATTGATACCACTATGGCCAGAAAATTTGTAGAAGCAAAAGTTCTTGGGTCAGAAAGGGATAGTGATAGTGATAGTGACTGTCAAGTGATAGTGGTGCTCTTCTTTCTCTTGCTTGTAGTTATTGGATAAAGGCTTACCCAGCATGCAACAGCCCCTGCTGCAGATCATCTACAGCCTGCTAAGTCACATGGACCTGGCAGCTATTCAGGTCAAAGCCTTCAATGTGGAGGTGCTCAAAACCATGGAGAAGTTTGTACATGTAGGTTGCATCTTCAGAGTGGGTCAAACAATGTATATTTTTTTAATTTATTTATTACTTCTACATGTAATTTGCACCTTGAGAGTGTATGATACATTACTTATGGCACAGAATTCTATAACTTTGGAGTATTACAATACAAAACAGCCTCACCATGTTTAAAATTGCATTTACTTATGTAACAATATGATATACAATGTACCGTGCTTTGCCCCATGAACTTTCGTAGTGTTTTAACATGGAACTGAAATTGACTTAACTGGGATTATTTAATGATTCCACAAGAAATAGCCCGTAAATATTTAAAAATCTGTAGAATCTATACTCCACACTCCACTGGTTTTATGGGTGAGTAGCAAGCCATTTGAAATTTGGATGCAACACACTGCCAAAAGGCATGCTGGAGACCCAGCTAGAAAAGGGTTCTCTGGTGTGATGAGACCAAAGCTGATTTTTTTTTTTTGAAATTTTGGCCTAAGTGCAACAATTGGCAGAAATCCTACACCAGAGTGGTTCATTACCAAGAAAAAGGTCTTTGATTGTGAAAATCGCTGTTCACTTGTGGTCTCCATCCAATCTGATGGAACAGACAAACAAATGTTTGTTCTTTTGTTTAATTCATCTTTATGTCACAATAAAAATATTATACATTTTGTGTAATTGAAAAAGTAAAACTCCCAATTACTGTAAGACAATTTCAATTGCAGTTTGTAACAGTACAAAAGTTCCAGGTACACATGGTATGTATGTAATGTGTGTGTGTGTGTGTATGTGTGTGTGTGTGTGTGTTTCAGACTGTTCACTGGAAAGAGGCCCTGAATGTGCTGAAGCTAGTAGTGTCTCGCTCGGCCAGTTTGTCCCTCCCATCTTATGCTCACGGGGATTTGGCCAACCTGGAGGTGAGCCGCATGATGTGGGATGGTTCATCCAAAGCCCTGCCTGGCAAAACACTAGAGTTCCACTTTGATATTTCTGAGGTAAGAGTAGGACGATTTCACCTGGTTGTGAACTGTTGTTTGACGTGCATATAACTGATCATAAATCCAACCAAAGTCAGTATTCAGTATTCTTCATGGTTTTACACTATGGTCTGTGGATATCACAAGATGATTTTGATCTTCACCAGGAACAGTGCACCACTATGTCATTAATGTAGATTCTAGTCAGTTTGCTCCCAAAGAAAAACAAACTTACCCTTTAGGGTGTTATGAGCATGTTCTGTACACAGGAAACACTCTATTTCCCAGAGCACAGTCTCAGGCTCTTATATGGTCTAATGAAAGCAGTAATATCCGGTCCAGAGGGAACAAGTGCAGACTGATAAAAGCTTCAGTAATTACACTGTTTTTCCACATGGACTTACAGTGCTTATCTACACAGAAGCTCAAACTGCTTACACTGTGTATCTCTGGTCAATTTGGGGACATTTTATTCCCACTTAGATAGTAAATGACTTCTTTAGTTCATCTAATAAAGTTCAGTCAATTAATGAAATTATATCAGTCAACGAATGGAATTGTATAATGCCTTTCGTTCACATCAGAACTAAAGACAACACTCAGAACTTGTTAAAGTTCTATTAAGAAAACCTTTTGTTAAACACACAGAAAACAACCTTGTACATTCGTCATTTCGAATCTTGAATAAGATTCACTAAGATTCATTGTTACCAGGAAATGTATCCCAGTACTGTTATGTCTACAGCATCACAAAGCCTTAACAGCAGTCTAGTTATATGCTTGTGTGTGTGTTCGTGTGTGCGTGTGCGTGCATACGTGTATGTAGACGCCGGTGATTGGACGTAGGTATGATGAACTGCAAGGTAGAGGAGGTAGAGACGGGAAAGCCCGTGCAATTGCAGTGACCCGTAGCACCTCGTCCACCTCATCTGGCTCAAGCTCTCCTGTCCTGGTGCCTGTCAGCTGGAAAAAGCCACAATCCTCACAGGTGAGACACAGATATTATGTGTCATGCCTCTTCCATGACTTCTGTGAGCATTTCATTTTTACATTTTGCCTCTGATTTAGATCATATATACTTTTCAGAAATTATCAAAAGCTTTTTCTTTTAATTTTCAGTATATATTTTAAAAGATTTAATGATGCATATGAAGACATTTAGAGAATTAAAGCCTAAATGTAAGCAAACTCTGTAGGTATTACACTCATTGTTCTTGATACTTAGTGTGATAGAAGCTACAGTAGCGCAAGGACAATATAAAAAATTATTGTTTTCTCAAAATGATTTAAATGATAAATGATTTCTCAAGTCCTGTTCTGAGATTGGTTTTCAATATATGTGCTATAAATGACAAGTGGAAGCTGTTTTTAGTCAGTACATTAGCTTCCCCTCTGGAGCAGACGTATCAAAGCAGTCTCCTTTGTGTTCTCAGAAACGAACACGTGAGAAGCTGGTGAATGTGCTGTCTCTGTGCGGCCAGGAGGTCGGCCTCAGCAAGAACCCATCTGTAAGTGATCACTCCAGCCACTTTACTACATTGCTGTGTATCTGAGCTGTATCATAAGTTGTTAATAAAACGAGCCGTTTAATGCCTCCTATGGCACCACCTGATTTTGACAAATGTTCGTTATTTTTTTTAACATTTGATTTGTCCCTATGAAAGTAATAGGATATAACCGAGTCAAGCATTTTTCTCTGCCAGGTGATCTTCTCCTCCTGTGGCGATCTGGAACTGATGGAACGCCAGCCCAGCCAGGTGTCCTCAGAGGACGGCACGCGAGAGGACACTCTAGATGACACTGCCTCTGAGCAGCAGTTTCGAGTTTTTAGGGACTTTGACTTCCTTGACGTGGAGCTGGAAGATGGAGAGGTCATTACAGCTTAGTGTTGAACTTAATCCGGGTCTTTAATTATAAACAACCATTGTTCTAAATCCTTGTTCATGCATAGATCTAGCAGTTGTTAATGTCAGTTTTTCACAAAACAGATTTTGACATGAGCTTGACAATATTTTTCAGAAAATCATAGTACAGTTTAATTACCTGGTTTTATTCTTATTATAATTTCTAACAAAACTTGCCCTTTCTGCAGTACCTCTGTTTCTCCTTCTTTTCATTTTCTTTCCCTGCTGCTGTATTAACAGTCTTCATTTGATGTCTTCTCTAACATGGTTTGCTTTATCACTGCTCTTTCTTGCTGTATGGATAACATTGTCTCTCTTTTTCTCCTGTGCTGTCCAGGAACTGCAGGTAAGCATGCGTGTGCCAGTGATTGATCTAGAGAATGACAGTGGTCTGTCTGCTGTAGGTGCATAGAAGCACTCTGTGCATGTGTGCATTATAGTCAGGATTGTAGCTGAAAGTTCTTAATAGAGATGACTTTTCACTTTGTTTCTTGTCATCAGTGTTATCAATGCATGTTGATTGTGTCTTGTGGCCAAGTTATATAAGCATTACAGTCTGAATTTATATAGAGGTCTTAAAAATGACAGGCTCAGCAGTACAATTTCAAAATAAAAATACAACCTGCAAGTGTGCGTGTGTTAAGTTCCTTAGATAAAACAATATTAAAAAAAACAGTAAAAGAAAAGAAGACTAATTAGGCATCTAGCCTGTAAAATCTTTTCAGCAGGGAATCTTTCAGTACACTCAGGTGGTATATGGTGTGTTCCAGGGTGAGAGCATGGACAACTTTAACTGGGGAGTACGGCGGCGCTCTCTGGACAGCACAGATCTGACAGAGCTACTGGAGGAAAGCCAACACTCAGACAGCATACCCAGCCTCGGGCCTCTGGATCCCCAGCACGACTCAGACGACTCGTCTGAGGAAGAGTCCAACTCCACCAGCCAGAGCTTCTCACACCACTCACAACTCGTATGGGACACAATTCTTGGAAAATTATTATTATTTTTTTTTATTATTTTTTTTTAATTATGAAGTATTCTTTTGCTGGTGCACATTTAAACAAAGTAACAGTCTATTATTATATCTCTCACTCCCTTTCAGACAATGAACCTGTCTCCTTCAGAGGACACCAATCATACTGACTCTTTGTCCACCTCCTATGACACATCTGCTGACCCAAACTCTCTGAATGCAACTACACCAGGCATGGGGATGTCTCTTCCAGATGATACCATCATTCCACCTGTGAGTAACATTCTGCCTGTCATCTCTTTTTCAGCCAACTAATTAAAGATCTATGGAAGGAAGGCTCTGAATTATCATTTTGTCCATAAATACCCCTTTCAAAATGCATTTAACTAAAAATCATATATTATAAAGATTATGGACAGATTATTCTATTTTTCAAAGAATAACAAGTTATGTTAAACTATTAAAACTGATTGGTCTTGGTAAGAATTAAATGAATTTTGTCTCTCATCAGGTCCTATATGTACTCACATCCTATATGATGGGGTGTTTTGGGGTGTTTTCAAATACATTTTAGAAATAAGTTACTACAAAGTCATGGATGGGGGCAATATGACATCCATTGCTAATGTGTAAACAGAACATAAAGGTTAAGGGAAAATAAGAAGGCAGGGTTTAATGAGTCCACTTTGTGCATTTGTATGCAGCCACTGCCTGAAGATGAGGTCAGTAATGTACAGGAGGATGACTTGTTGTTTTGTGTGAGCGAACTTCCTCCGGGGTTTGACTGTGGCTCCAGCTTCACTTTGGATATTCCACCAGAACCTGATCGATCAGAGATGGAGCTGGACCCAGGCTTCCTGCACAGGTATGCTGATATTAAGCTGCATTGTACAAAACTTTTGTAAAAATAAAAAAATATGAATAAAATGATTATTAGTTATTATTATTATTATTAGTAGTAGTAGTAGTATTACTATGATTATTATTATTGTTGTTATTATTATTACTGTTAATAATAATAATAATAATAATAATAATAATAAATGCCCTTGTTGATTTCAGTTGTGACTTCTGAATATTTCAAGTGTCAGGTGTTTAGATAAAGAAGGGTAACAAAGGAAAATCCAACATAAGTCTTAGTCTTTGTATGTTGTAAGGCCACCACGAGCCACCAGAGCTGCTTCCGTGCACCTTGGTATACATCGCAGGAACTGTAATGGAGGAATGAACACCATTCTTCAAAAAGATATTCCCTCAACTGGTATTTTGATGAAGGTAGTAGAGCAGGCTAGCTAACACCTCAGTCCAAAATGTCATATAGATCTTCAATTGGACTGAGATCTGATGAATGAGAACGAATTACATAATTTTCATCGAACCACTGAGCTGAGGATGGGGACAATGTCAACCTGAAACAGACCACTCAATCAGGATAGAAATTCTTCATTATAGGATAAAGGCAATCAGTCAGAATAACTTAATCCATTTTCAATGACTGTTCCCTCTAGGGGACAAGTGGGCTCGAACCATACCAGCAAGATGACCCCAGAGTATAACAGAGCTACCAGACCCCCTCACTGTAAGGGTCAAGCATTCTGGCCTGTGCACTTACCCATATGTCGAGAATATGATCTTTGGTGGGATATCATCTGATCATATCACTTTTTTCCCACATTTACAGTATAGACCACTGCCAGAGTTCAGGGGGTTTTACACCACTAAATTCTCAAATATGCATTTGTCATTGTAATGAGTTGTTTATGCCCTGCAGCTCTACTATATACAGGGTTTATACAAGGTGCTTGAATTTGGATTTTTGGTATTTAAGTACTGGAAAACCTTGAAAATAGCCATTTTATATCTAGTGGTCCTTAAAAAGTGCTTGAATTAATAAAAAAAAAAAAAAAAGTAAAATATGAAATCACTAAATAACTTGTGCTTATTTTCGACAATAAAGTGTTTATTTTCAACAGAAGACGAATACAATCTTTTCACTTAAAAATATGACTCCCTGCTACAGGGAGACATGTTGCTAAAACATTTTAATTTCCTCTATGTATGGAGATTTTTGGGACACCCTTTATATTGACGTTATGGTGAAAATGAAGAAATGGCTGAATAATGCAAATTTAGTCCAGCATGGCTGCAAAAGGCACCATATAAGAATGTATTGGTTTATTATTATTATTATTATTATTATTATTATTATTATTATTATTATTATTATTAATAATAATAATTATTAATTATTTATTTTTTGAATTAAAAAAAAAAGAAATAAAGAATATATTTGAATGACATATCTTGTATGGTCCTTGAAAAAAAAAATTGTGCTTGAAAAGTCCTTGAAAGTCCTGGAATTTCATTATGAAGCATCTGTCCGAAACCCTGTATATAATATCCCCCTTTGTGTGGTTGTGGCTGCTGACTGTCTGATCATGTCCTTCACTGACATTCTCATGACACTGATATTCCCCTAAAGAAGAGTTACTCTTCTGTTGTTTACATATCATACTAATGCATCACGGTCAGTATTATCTGATGTCCATCCCAAAGATCTAAATGCAGGTGTCATGTTAGTCACTGCTCCTATAGAAACACAGCTAGCTGAGAAGTATTTATGGCTAAAGCTCCTGCCATCCATGCCCACAATAATGAGCCCTCTTTCAAAGACATCTTTTTTGCCATCTCGGTCCAAAATCAATGTCAACTGGCCTCAGTGTGTTTATACATGCCACAGAGCATCGTAGGATTTTAACTGCTTAATATCATGTAGTACACCTCTCCGGAGACATCAAGAATCGATATCTTTCTCCACTCATTTATTCAGGTTTTTCCTTTAATATAAACATATGCCTGTATGTTTATTGAGGGTTGATGTTACTTTTAAAGTTAATTATTCCAACCAGGAAACCAGTGACTTTATAAAATGCTGATTTTAAATGACTATTAAAAGAGAACAGTGTGTGAATAGCCATCTTCCTCTACTGGATGATATATTGTTTCACTGTTACAATGTTGTGGGGTTTTTTTTATCCTCAAGTCTGAGAATATACTGCAAAATCTGTTCCACTTTGGTTACACATTATAGATACACAGAACAGCATGAGGAGTGAGTTTCGTTCCCCTTTTTTACCATAGCTATAGTTATGGAGAGGAGAGGGACGATTTGGACGAGCTGGGTTTTCCTCCACCCCCATCACCCTTCTTTTCCGCCATCTTAGCTGCCTTCCAGCCCACAGTGTGCGATGATGCTGAGGAGGCATGGCGCACACACATCAGTCAGCTGCTGAGTGACTCAGACGGCTCATGTGCTGTGTATACCTTCAGCATCTTTTACGCCCTGTTCCAGGTACTATGACTCCTACTGTTGCTATAGCATATGCTCATACTAAAACTCATAACACACACACAACATACAGATGTGAATTAAAGTATATAGACATTTACTATGCTGGCCAAAATTATTTGAGTACATATACCTATACCTTTTGGAAGTTTATATATGTTGCATGTACATGTGTATGTCTTTGTGTCAAAAAGACAAAAATTGCACAACAGTGAACTTTTAAAAGTTTGAAGTGATGCAATGTCTGCTGTGACCTGTATCAGGGGACGTTTATTAGTATTTTCCTTTTCAGGATAGTGGTTGTCGTGTGATAGGACTAACAAGTGGATGGGTGAAATTTTTTTCTTAACTTTTTACACCTACTGTAGATGAAAAAGAGAGAAAATACTTCTAACATCCTTTGACATTAGAGGTCTGACAAGTTTTCCTTCTTTCAAGTCATTTCAAATATCTTGTTGCAGTAAGTCAAAGCAACTGGACCTGTGTTACAATTTTAACAAAGTTTTCTATCATCATAAACAAGCCAAGTTGTCTTGACTTATTTCTACTAGAAATTTTTGCACTGGATTCCATGTCTGGTGATCAGTTATTTGGAAGTGAAAATTTTTGTCCTCAGAACATCCAGAACAAGTTTTGCTCCCTAACCAGTGATGCTGCTGGCTACCTTGGAGATGGCTTAAAAGGCATTGGGGCAAAATTCTTGAGGTCATCTCAGATGCTGAGGACATGTTCAGACTGTCCCATGCTTTTTGCGGATGCTGATACTGTGAGTATCATCTTTACAGAATGCGATTGCGTGCTTCGTCCGACATCCTATTACTGTGTCCATCATTGTGTAATGATGTGTTTCTCAAAAAGTGATGCTCAGTGTAATTGTGTTTCTCAAAACGTGAAGCATAGTATCTTACTTCTACTTTTCCTCTCATTGTTTGACCTCCTTTGGTTTGTAGATAATGTCCTGTGGGCTTTTGGAGAGTATGAAGTTTAGTGTATTGGAGCTGCAGGAATATCTGGACACTTACAATAGCAGAGAAGATGCAGCTATCACAGTACGTTGAAACTACACACATAACTTCACACCACCAGGTTGTTAAGTACCTTAATAACTGTAAAGCTCTTTGCTTCAGGACCTCTTTGACCTGTGTATGTCTGTCTCCTTAAGTGGCTTCAGAATTGCAAGTCCACGTTTCCCAGGTATCCTGATGATGGAGTGATCACCTGTCAACCTGGAGACACCGAAGAGAAGGTTTGCAGATGCACCTCAGTACACTGCTCCCACTTAGCTCTCAGACCAGTCAAAACTGAACTGAAACGGTCCCACGAATACTTAGTCAACGATACAGAACAGATAGTGTTTTATTCCACTGATTCATGTGACTTTGCATATATATAATTGCATAACAGTCTAATCTAATCATAACTGATCGAACTACCAGAACTAGATGCAATTAAAGTCATCTGTAACATCATGTCCTTGTCCCTGCCACTGTGAAATTAACACTATCTTTGCCAATCATTTCAATTAGTTTTTTTTAATTTTATGTATTACTCTAAAAAAATAAAATAAAATAAATTTAAAAACGAATGAAAGGATGTGAAAATGATCAAATTGGCACATGTTACCTTTTGTTATGCCTTCTTCAGTTGCTGCAAAGCCTATAGAAATGTTCAAGGCACTTATTTAGTATTGGCTATGTAAATGAATTACTACAGAATCCTGTAATGGTCACAAATGAATTGGATGTTCTACTCACTCAGTTCCCATGCAAATTAATGAATTAGAATAAAAATCAAGATTTCCTGCAGTACCCTTCTATTCAGTTCAGTTTAATTTGTGTAGTGGTTTTAACAAAGCAGCTTTACAAAAATTCAGATGTAAATTTAGGATCAGAGGTGACAGTGGTGAAGAAAGCTCCCTGAGATGGTATGAGGAAGAAACCATGAGAAGAACCAGACTCAAAAGGAAACCTATTCTCTTCTGAGTGGCAATAGATAGTGGGATTAGTACTAACAATACTAACATCAGCACTGTGACTAAAGACCAATATGCAAGCATGATATGGATATAGTTGTAGTCATGTATAGTTTCACACTTTTTTGTATTTTACATAATCTAACACACACGATTCAGCTCATCAGCTCATTTTCATTTTACATCCTCAAATCTTTGTGAGCTGATTATGGTGAGAGCAGGTAAAATAGAAAATAAAGGGTGTTCCCTGTACAGGAAGAATGTCGTTGGAAAGAAATCACAAACCATAAGAAGGTCAGAAATTCAGCTGCACTGCATTGTTGAAATCTATGTTTTATATTAAGTTATGCCACAGCCTTCTTTTTACTTTGGTGGAATATGTGTTCTTTCTCTACTTCACCCCCTATATGATTTTATCTTCCGCATGAATACTATAAGCAAGCTCCACGGTTCAGTCTAATGTTGATGATCCACTAATCACAAGATCATTTTATGCTACCGGGTTGAATCTCACTGTTTGGAGGCTCTTTTAGTAACACCTTGTATTTCTCCTCTCTCAATTTCGTCTTGTCTTCTGACATGCTTTCAATGCAGCAAATGGAAACACTGGCTGTAAGTCCAAAACAAGATGAAGTTCTCTCATTTGCAATATTAACATTGCCAATCCATGAAAGACTGTGTAGACAAAGTACACTGCCTTTTATTTGTTATATTTTATTCAGAATATATGATCATATTTTGTGTGATATTTCTGTATTTTGTTCCCTTCAGCAACTGGAACTGTGTCAACGTCTGTACAAACTGCACTTTCAGCTCCTGCTCCTTTTTCAGTGCTACTGTAAACTGATCAGTAAAGTCAGTGCTGTCAGCTCTGTGCCAGAGGTACTGTGACCATTTACAAAGTATACGGTACTAGCATATTGTGCTGTGAAATAGTATTTCTTCTGTTTTTGTGTATATCTCATACTAAATTGTTTAAGAAATCAAAACAAAATCTAAGATAAAACAAAGGCAACCTGAGTAAACATGAAATACAGTTTTTAAATGATTAAAAACCCAAAACAGAATTTCACAAATAGAACATCATACCTATGGTCAAGCATGGTGGTGGGAGTGTGATGGTGTGGGGCTGCTTTGCTGCTTCAGGGCCTGGGCAACTTGCAATAATTGAGAGAAACATGAATTCTGCTCTCTACCAGAAAAAACTAAAGGAGAATATTCGGTCTTCAGTCCGTAAATTAAAACTCAAGCGCAACTGGATTATGCAGCAAGACAATGATCCAAAGCATAGGACTAAGTCCTAGTCCTAGAAGTAAGTGAAAGACTGATCTCCAGCTATGGGAAGTATTTGGTTGCAGTTATTGCCGCTAAAGGTGGCACAACTAGATTTTAGGTTTTAGGGGGCAATTAGTTTTTCATGTAGGTGATAGTTGCTGGACAACTTTTTTTGCTTCGATGAAAAATAAATAAATAAATAAAAACTGTATTGTGTGTGTACTCAGGTTGCCTTTGTTTTATATTGTATTTCATTTGAAGATCTAAAACTATTAATATGAGATATACACAAAAACAGAAGAAATCAGTATGGGGCAAACACTTTTTCATACTATACACTCAGAAAATGGCCTGGATTAGCAGTGCATCTGTTGAGAAGTAGTGCCGAAAATTCTCAAGTTGTCAATTGTCAAGTGACAATTTACAAGTAGCATTTTGACTTATACCCATAAAGACAGTATATAATTTTGATGCCTTATTTTGTTCTGTCCTGCAGCTGTTGAACATGTCTCGTGAGCTCGGGGAGCTGAAAGCCAGTCTGCGGTTGGCAGCAGGAATAGCGAGTAATCAGGAAGGCCAGCAACAACCCAGAATTCAACCCAGCTTCACCACCTCAGAGGCAGCAGTGCAGGCTGTGCTTGAGTGCCTGAAGAACAGACAGTATACTACAGCCATCTGCCACATCCGCCAGTGCAGGTCACACACACGCACACACAAACAACACCTAAATTTGTCCCTAAGAGTCAAAAGGAAATATACGATTTTAAATAATAGCTGCAGGTTTTTAGAAAAAGGTTGTTTTCCTAGTGGGGCCCTACTAAATATCTCCACAGTGTCAAAGCTGTCAGATATTCCTATCATTGTGGGGGGCTTCCCTTGCCACCCTCGCCTCTAGCTTGCTCATTAGGGATCTAAATCTATATCTGGATTTCTAAAAAGCTGCTTTGTGACAGTGTCCACTGCTAAAAGTGCTATTTAACAAAATATTCAATTGAAAACAAACACACACACACACACACACACACACACACACACACACACACACACACAAGTTTATGTAAAATGGAGACATCAAGAAATGTCTAGTAACAGTCAGTTTAGAACAGAGTAAGTTTCTTGGCAACATATCTTCAAAATTACAGAACTCCAGACTCGCTACTAATAGACATTTAAAATAGCATGCATGATTAAAACCATGTCGTGGGGTGAGTTTACCCGAGACACTGTTGCAGACACTGTTGCCCATGCAGAATAAGCTTTGTGAGCCATTAATTTTCATATTTGTAGAGTTGAGTTGTTACTTGTGGCAATGTGAACCAAATAATATGTAACTTTGGCCACAAGTGAGAGACTAAGTTATGTAATTAAAGTGATCCACTCAGACACATCTTCAAGCCCCAGCATATTAAATAAATGTGTATGTGCCTGTAGATCTCCATTAACCAAAGATCAAAAATATAACTTTGTATAAGAATTTTTATAATCCAGTATTTGCTAATTTAATTCAGGCTTACAGTAAATTAATATATTGTCCTTTTTCCTTCCTTTTTACAGACAGCTTTGGCCATGTGACATCTTTGGCAGCAGTTCAGAGGATGAAGTTCAGACCTTGCTGAACATCTACTTCCGTCACCAGTCTCTGGGCCAGACAGGAATATTTGCCCTGGTGGGCTCTGAGCAGGATGTGGGGCGGATCAGCACCGAGCTGATGGAGCTCAGCAGTGAGATTCGGGATATGATCCAGCGCGCTCAGGACTCCCGGCTCATCTCATCGTGCCTCCCGGACTCCAGCGCTTCAGCGGTGAGTCTCTGACAGGAAGTGTGCAGCACCCCAAAGCAGCGCTGGATCCCTCCATAGACACTCAGCACCTCCTCTACACTCATTCACTACTGCCCCCACCTGATCCAGACCATATCCACTGCGCTGTCTGGGAGTGCTGCAGCCCTCTCACGGCTCTGTCCTACAAACTTGCACACTACTTAGGAAAAATCAGAGAATTGCCCTTGATTGCATTGAATAGGAAGAAAGGGGTCCTGAGAGTGAGCTTGTCTTCAGGCTCTCAAATGTGCAGTAATTCTGGAGAAACAGAACTGCTACTGTGTGATGCTTCAGATTAAGTCATGCTGTCACATTTTTATATGTATATGTAATTGCACTATGTTGAGCTTTCAACATCAAACATCACAAAGGAAGACTAGGTTGTTTTTGCTACTGAGTACAATGCTGCGTTTTTTTTCTATATCTATACATATATATGTGTGTGTATATTTATATATATAAGGAACGGCAAAGCTGATTGGAACTTGTACTAAATGTGTCTGCACTGTCTTTGGGAAATGTGCAATGAAGGATAAACTGAACTGGATGCCTTTCTACTGATACTGCTCAAGAATGTTCTGTGAATTAGACACACTAGAGAGTGCTTTCTTTTTGTAACTGTATTTATTAGCCTGTTCAACACTATTTAACACTGAAATTAACATTTACATGCACGCACACACATACACAGGCATGCTGACATTTAGCTGCCATACTAAACAAAACCAGTAAGCTGGTAAATATCAATGTATCCAAGTGTTGGTTAATGTTAGTGACACTATTAGGCTCTTTACTTTTTGAAATGTGTCGCTTCCTACTGTATACAGACTTGCCTCTTGCTCACTTGTATTGTCAAGATATACCAACATGCATTTTTATCTGAGAAATTGTTCTAAAATGTGTCATTCAAAACTGCCAAGCATGCGTTGTTGTATTTATGATTTATTAAAACTATTTAAATTAACTTTTAAAAAAAACAACAAAAAAAAACATCATTTGTACAAAGTCCAAAATGGAGCTCTTCTCATGCGGGTCAGTTTTGTGTTCAGAAATGCGCATGCCAGCAGAGATTGTACATTGTTTTCCTTAGGGGAAAAAGTCTTAGATTAGGGGTTTTACACTGTGTATATAATTACTTTTACAGCTTTTGTGAAGTAATATTGTTTAGTGCTGTCAAGTGTCATGTAAAAATAAAGACTTAGCAGATTATTAATTTGTCACCTGTATCATAACACTACCTTTCTCTCACAAAACATTACCAATATTTCATTTCAATAAATGTGTAGGTCTCAATCTTAAAGTGAGGTAAGTGCAAAATAAATACAGTGCTGAGAAAATTTGATTTCTTCTGTTTCTGTGTATATCTCATGCAAATAATTTTACATGTTCAAACCGAAATGCAACATAAAACAAAGTCAACCTGAGTAAACACATGATACAGTTTTTATTTATTTGTTTGTTTATTTATTTTGAAGAAAATAAAGTTATCCAACACCTATTACCAATGTGAAAAAGTAATTGCCCCTAAAACTTAAAATCTGTTTGTGCCACCCTTAGCAGCAATAACTGTAACCAAACACTTCCGTAACCGAAGATCAGTCTTTCACTTACTTCTAGGACTAGGACTTACTCCTATTCTTTGGATCATTGTCTTGCTGCATAATCCAGTTGTGCTTGAGTTTCAACTTATGGACTGAAAACCGGACATTCTCCTTTAGGATTTTAAGGTAGAATTCCTGTTTCCCTCAATTACTGCAAGTTGCCCAGACCCTGAAGCACACACCATCACACTCCCACCACCATGCTTGACCCTAGGTATGATGTTCTTTTTGTGGAATTCAGTGTTTGGTTTACACCAGATGAAACCGGGCCCCTGTCTTCCAAACAGTTCCACTTTTGACTCCTTAATTCACAGAACATTCTCCCAAAGGTTTGAGGATCATCAAGGTGTTCTTCTGGGTTTGCAGTGATTTTTGCCTCACCACTCTTCCATGGAAGCCATTTTTGCCCAGTGTCTTTCTGATAGTGGAGTCATGAACAGTGACCTTTACTGATGCAGGAGAGACCTGTAGGTCCTTAGATGTTCTCCTTGGCTCTTTTGTGACTTGCTGGATGAGTAGTTACTGAGCGCTTGCAGGAATTTTGGAAGGTTGGTGACTTCTGGGAAGGTTCACCACTGTGCCGAGTTTTTCCATTTGGAGATAATGGTGGTCCTTTGGAGTCACAGGGCCTTTGAAATAGCATTGTAACCCTTCCCAGACTGATGTATTTCAATCACCTTCTTCCTCATCATTTCTAGAATTCCTTTCAGTTGGCATAATATGTTACTGGGTAAGACCTTTTAACCAACTTCATGCTGTTGAAAAAGTTCTATTTAAGTGTTAATTTGATTGAACAGGGTTTGCAGTAATCAGGCCTGGTTGTGTCTAGTCCAGCTGAACCCCATTATGAATGCAGTTTCGTAGATTTAGGGAATTAGTAACTACAGGGTCAAATACATTTTCACACAGGTATTGGGTAATTTTTTTTTTTTTTTTGCTTCAATAAATAACTATCATTTAAAAACTGTATTTTGTGTTTACGCATGTTACCTTTGTTTTATCTTAGATTTTGTTTTAATTCCTTAAACAATTTAGTATGAGATGTACAGAAAACCAGAAGAAATCAGGATAGTGGCAATACTTTTTCATAGCACTGTAAGTGCTTACATATATTTAGTCTCAATTTACCTGTCACAGTCACATATTTTTTAAGTCTCTGACATTTACAAATATGTTTCAAAATTAAATGCAACGTAACCAATACAGACCATGCTATATTCACCAGTAAGACTAGTGTTAGCAGCAGGCTTTTAGTAGTCAATCAGCATGACCATACATAAAGCAGAACTAACCACCAGAAATCATCAATTGCAGATTCATAAGCACAGGCTCTAATGTTACATCTTTCAGATCCTCAGAACCTCACCTTCTCTGGTTGGCCCTTTTTTAATGATACATAAAAAAGAGGGCAACTAGGAAGAATAACATTTTTAAAACTGTCTGAAGTAACCAGCCAATCCAAAAATGCACACACATACAATATCTGATTTTATATCATTGGTTGCAAAAACATCCTGATTATCAGTACTTTTTCCTGGGGCTTCAGGGGGCAAACAACCTTATATCCCAAATATTGTATTTCTGAGAGTCCCAAGTGACATTTCTTCAAACTGGCTGTAAGCAAAGCCCTTGACACATCTTCAGTTCATTGAAGTCTCTCCAGTACCCCCCAGAGGTTGACCAGATGTAGTGCTCAGCTCTCAAAGTGAAAGTTGATGTCATCTAGTTATGCCTGCAGAATCATGCCTGAGGTGTTGGAAGGTGCAGGGGCTCTTCGGAGCCTGAATGTATAGTACAGTCAACATACTTTACAGTGTGGCCAGTGTTTGGCAACCTCCAGAGCAAATAAGAAACAAAACAAAGCTCAGAGTGTGTATATGCTTGTATTCTTGTAGTTAGCAGAGTTGATATCTTTGGCCATTCATGTGACAAATATCAACTCTGGCATTATTTGGCCAAAGCATACACAAACTATTTTTTTGTCTGCCAATTCCCAGCCACCGCTCCCCTACCCAGTTACTAACTAGGGAGGGTGAACACATGCACTGCTAACCAATTGCATCTTTTCAAACTGCTGCTGCAACCAGGAACCTTGGGGTGACTTTTGATGACAACTTGACCTTCACAGACCACATTTCAACAACTACACGATCCTGTAAGGTCATTCTGTATAACATCAAGAAAATCACACCCAATCTCACCAAACAGGCTACACAGGTACTAGTCCAGTCTCTTCTCAATATATTAATCTTCTCATTTTCAGTTTGTGCATGTTTGAACAATTAAATATATAATCTGTTGCTCCTAGGTTCTGTGTAGAACCCTACACAGCTTCATATCAGAAATGGTTCCAAACTACAAGCCTTTTAGGGAGTTAAGAACACACAACTAATCTAAGGCTCCTTTGAGAACCTTTTAGAGGACCTTTCATTATTCACCACAGAATAATGACTTGTGATTTCATGACCTTTAAATTGAAATACATGCATTGAAGTACATACGTTGTCAAAAAGGTAAGCATATACTCGAACCTAACCTTAAAAACTCAAACTAAATATTGCCGTCTAGACTCCCTGCCACAGATGGCTGATACATCAGGAATTGTATCCAGTTCAATCCAAACAATAGGACAAACACTTTTCTGTTGCACTCATGGTGTATGGCTGTTTGAATTCAATTCCAATTTTATTTGTATAGCACTTTTTACAATAGATATTGTCTCAAAGCAGCTTTACAGAAAGATCAACACGGTACAGATATTGAAGGTGCGAATTTTCCCAACTGGGCAAGCCACTAAGTGGCAACAGTGGCAAGGAAAAACTCCCTAAGATGTTTTAAGAAGAAACCTTGAAAGGAACCAGACTCAGAAGGGAACCCATCCTCATCTGGGTAACAACAGAATGTGACAAAGTTCATTATTGACTTATATGAATTCTGTATGGCCATAGAAGCAGCCGTAGTCCACCAGTCTGGAATTGGAGTAGATGAGAGCTCCATCCAGAGGCAGGACATCCAAAACCGATCAGGCAGGTCCAGAGATCAGAAAGGATCAGGATCTCTAGTATCTCCATAAAATTGTGCATGGAGAGAGGAGAGAAAAGATTAGGACTCTGAATTAGCATAATAGGGAGACTAGTCAGGGTAGGTGTGAGTAAACATGTTTTAATCCTAGACTTAAACACAGACTGTATCTGAGTCCCAAACACTAATTGGAAGACTGTTCCATAACAGAGGGGCTCTATAAGAGAAAGCTCGTCCCCCTGCTGTAGCCTTCACTATTCTAGGTACCATCAAATAGCCTGAATCATTTGATCCAAGTAGGCATGGCAGATCATAGAAAACCAAAAGGTCGATTATATACTGAGGTGCGAGACCATTTAGTGCTTTATAAGTTAAGCAAAAGTATTTTATAATCAATGTGAGATTTAACTGGGAGCCAATGCAGTATGGATAACATTGGGGTGAGGTGGTCATATCTTCAATGTTTGCTAAAACAGAAAACCCAGGATTTGACACCAAAAAACACTTGTGCACTGTAGTCTAGTGACATTTGGAATAACAGTTAAAATATTCAAGGGACAGAATAGAAAACAAATCCAGAAAAACTTAACCATGCCCTTCTACACTATAGTGCTGAGGATCAACATCTTGTTTGTGTTTATAGCATGTCTGCAAACAATTAAGATTGAGAGAAGACATGATGCTGCAGTACCTTTTATTGAGCTTAATATATACACTACAAAAATTAATTCATCAATATAAAAGATTGGTTAGACAGTCAGACAATGTATTTGAAGCTATAAGTGGTGTCGCAGGACAGCCTCTTGCCCTTGCAGCGGCCACACAAGTCCTGGCGGTGAGGACGACGAATGTCAATGTGCCTCTGCTTCCGCTCACAACAGCAGCGTGTCCGTGCACATACCTGAGCACAAAAGAAAATGTGACCAATAGGAAAGCTGCTAGTGTGCTTGTGTTGATGGTATCATTGGAATTTTAAGATACAGGAACTAACCCAAAAAAACAAAAAAAAAAAAAACAAACAAACCACAATAGATACATTGAGTTATATGTTGAGCAGGGGATTCAGCATTACCTTTTCCTCCCGCAAAAATTTTAAGCATATAATCAAAGGAAAGCTTATTAAAAACAGGTAGTACCCAACCTGACACTGAATTGATTCCACTCTGTATGGGTTTAGTCCAGCCTGGCACTTTCTGCAGTGCTGCTTGAAGTAAACCTGGTAGAACATGGTGTTACATGGTTATCCATTTTACAGAAGTGAGAAGTTACTGTAAGGCCAGAAACATACTCCATGCCAATATGCAAAAACTTCATGCACAGCAAGCCTGGAGTCACACCCAGCTGCATTTCAAAAATGTATCAAGAGGAGTCATTATTTAAGGCATGCTACACTGTGAGTGTTAGTACAGAATCCCCCCCCCCCTCCCCCTCCCCCTCCCCCCTGTGCACTGTGGTATGTAGCAGCATTCCTTCATGTGCTGCAGCACTGGTTCCCAAATGTGGTCCTGGAGTATTCCCTGCTTCAATTTAGCAGCCAATTAAACAGCCATTCCCCACTTGAAGTGGGTGTGTTAGAAGGAAAACCAGGACTTGAGTGAGGAACCGGTTTATTCAGGACTGGCAATATGGAAACTAGTTGTATTTCACAGCTGTTACACTACAGCAGGTTCTGTCCATATAGCTATGCATTTAAAAAAATAAATTGGGGGGGGGGGGGGGGGGGGGGGTCACAAGGCCAACATGTCTGCACAGTTTAAACAGCTGGCCACCGCATACATCAAGCACTACTGATTCAAATGACATGCTCTATTGTGAGTTAGCAATGCAGTTAGATTTTTATTTTTTTTATTTTTTATTATTAAGTGTGATGTGTAATGCCAAAGTTCACTATTCTGTGGGCTAGATGGTAAAGTTACACATGCTGATCATGTATTAATATAAACTGATATATATAAATATAGGAATACCAGCTTAAAGAAACCCACATTAATTTACCTTTGAACCTCAGTTAGAGCCCCACGTGACAAGTGTGTAAAATGCCAATTGGGCAAAGAAAACTTGACAGCATACAAGTATCCTTTTCCCATAACTTCAAACATGAGTTGTATAGAACAGGTTTTACAGTGGACAACGTGGTATTGGACAACAAGTAAACCAAAAATGCAGTGTCCTTTGCAACATGCTTTTGCATGCATGTGTTCTCAGTAGTGATGCCACATAAGTGATCCTACTGGTGAGACATGACTTCTCTCCCCGTCCCCTCGCTCCTCTGAGAGCGGTTTATAATCGTTAGTTATCTGAAATATCCAAGCCTATGTATACCGAGGCTTCACACTTGCTAAACCCTGGTTGAGTGTTGTCACTTGAAATGCAGTACGTTTCCGGTCTAGTGACCAACTAGCAGTTCGGCTACCTTGCAAGTTCCAGAGATGCACCAGACGTACGCGCTCTCCCAGCGGATATTGCACTTGCTGCAGTGGTAGTAGCCATATTTCTGCTCCAGAAACTATAGAGGACAGAAAAGAAAAGAAAAAAAAACCCATTAGAGTACTCAAAGCATTTTAGAGTGAATTAAAACCCAAAACATTTCAACCAACCTGAAAGTTAAACCTTGTAGGCACGTGACTGTGGAAAGCAGTGCACTGACGCTCTTTCCCCCAGGTATCTTCAGCCTCGGTCTCGCGCGTCTCCACTTCCGCTGCGCAGTTTTCCTCCTCAGAGCTGGCCAGCGTTGCATCCTTGTCCAGTTCATCTGCGCGGGCTGGCACTGAGAAAAACCTGCGATCGAACACCGGCGAGTAAATTGCAACGGGGCGGGAGAAGCGCACGTTGTTCACCGGGGTGCTGGGAAGAGTGTTCCTCAGCGGACTGCTGGTTTTTGGGGAGTCCCACTTGTCCTCGCGATAAAACAGCGTTTTGGGTCCGAGAGAGCACTGCACTGTGGCGTTCACTTTCGGGTTCACCTGAACCCCGAACTCTTTGGTGTTGGCCTTGCGCAGGCGAGGAGTTAAATTCGGGTTCACCTGAGACAAGATAGCTTTCAACTGAGCACGCTTGTATATTTCAAAATAGTCAGGAATCTCGGGCATGACACCATAATTGCCCTTTTTGTTCCAGCTCTGGGGTTTGAATTTGGGGTTCCCATTGTATAAAGGGAAATAGCCAGGATAGCCGCCAAAGTTATATGTAGAAAAGGTTAAGGCCTCCATCGCGATATATGTATGTGTAGTGGCCCCCGCATGCTTATTTATTGCTTGTCTCGGTGTGAAAGTGCACACTGAATTGGCCTGTGACACTGATGAGCTGATGAGGAGATTGGCAGCAGGTGTGAGGCGCGTAATGAGCCAGAGTAATAACATGGGCTCAATTCCAAATGTCTCCCCGTTGAATTTATAGTGCACTTCAAGGGGTATATAAGCCATCGTTTTATCTTCAGCCATTTGTTTTTAACTTTGTTTTGTGCTGGGACAGGAATGATTACAGAGGGGATAAAATTGAGGCATCAATATTGAGACACCTGGCTATTCCACACCCAGTGCGTTTCTATAGCGTTTTCAGTCTTCTGTATCAAAAGCATGTCAGAGAAAAGATACATTTCTGTTTTAAATCTCCGAACAGTTCAAGCAAGCACAGAGTAGTGGATGCTCTTTTTGTACTGTAAGTCTTTTAAAATTGGAGTGATATGTTTACATCATGTGCGGAAAAGAATATGATTAAAATTGAGAAAGTGACTTTTTGTATCAAATCAAAGAAGGGAATCTCACATTTCTTATGTTGTTGTATGTAATGAGCATAATTATTGAGGAATGTTTCTAACTATTAAATTGATGAATGAATGAATGAATGTGTAATGTAACAGTAAATTATTATTAGCATAATGTAATGTTGCACAAAATATATATTTCATTATTTATTATGTGGGGGCATAGTGGCCTGGTGGTTAGCAAATTTGCCTCACACCTCCAGGGTTGAGGGTTCGATTCATGCCTCTGCCCTGTATGCACAGGAATCATGCTTTGGGGTTTCCTCTGGGTACTCTGGTTTCCTTCCCCAGTCCAAAGACATGCATTGTAGCCAGATTGTCATTTCAAAATTGTCTGGTGTGTGCGATTGTGCCCTGCAATGGGTTGGCACCACATCCAGGGTGTCCCCCACCCTGTGCCCCAAGTCCCCTGGGATAGGCTCCTCAAGACCCTGTGTAGGATAAGCGGTACAGAAAAAGGATGGATGTAATGTTGTACAAAATACGTATTACATTATTTATTATGCAACATGAAATAGTCTTTGAAATGAAAGCTGTCACTATTACCAGTCAAACACAGAAAGCTTAGTGATTGGCTGATTGGTTAAGTATTTATGAGCATGTTGCAGTCCACAACAAAGAAGCTGACTTGAGTGATTGGATTGCCAAAGTAAGGCAGTCATTGGCATGGGCACAGTCATGGACATACCATCCTTGTTCTCCTTGGTAGAGCAGAAAGAGGGTGACTCAGACCTTGAACTATCAGGAGAGCTCCTCTGAAAGGTGTGAGCCAAAAGTGTGATCCTTCTGCCATAAAGTTTGCGATTAGCTGAGCTATGTCTGATGTCAAGCCTTCAGTATACTTAGAGAGAGCACTTCTTGTACTTTTTGTTCTGATTGTGGGACAATGTCATGCCTGAAAGTTTAGCAGTTAGCCATCTGTCTGGCTAACAGGATTCCAGAATACATTTGACATTTTACATTTACAGGATGCATTTTAATGTAGACCAGCTGCCAAGGAATGCTTCCATATTTAAATATGGATATATTGTTTATATAGCCATGAAACCTACACAGGTAACATAATTTGGTCCCAAATATAATTTCAAATGCCTCCCCTCACTACACTGTTGTTACATACATGAAGCGTACACAGATAACACATGTTGGTTCCAAATGTAGATTCTAAACACAAATGCATGTTTGGGTTACCAGAAATATAGTTACAGCAGTCCAAGAGACAATGCTGAATCCAAGTATGCTCTCAGGTTGTAACTGTTCCACAAATGGTGTGCACTAGCCTTCCTACAGTAACTGCTAGACAATTTAAGACCCCCACACGTTGAAAGTGTATGTGATGGCCATTGCAATGCATCACAGCACCGTGGATGGTGCTTCACTGGGAGCTCAAAAACTTGTGGCAGTTTTTCTGAAGGAGCAATGTGCCTTTATATGTCACACTCCCCCAGGAACTCAGTGTGGGATCTCACCCTCGTACTAGAGTCCTTTAAGAGCCTCCCTTTATGAACCCATATATGCATGCATGCTTCCAAAAAAAAAAGTTGGTAGGCACAAACAGTATAACAACCCAGATGCGAGAGTTTTATAATGTTTAAAGAGCACTTTAGCTTTTTAGTGAAAACACTATAATATTCAGTTAATTATAATCAGCTGATCTGACTTTTCATGCTTTGCATAATCTTATGGATACAGCTTTCAAAATATATGCCTTAAAATATAACCTTAAGATCTAGCAGGGTGGCATTTACACCATGGTAGGTCTGAATCTTGCCTCATCCTAGACAGGCAATGGGACAGTTATAAAACATGATTTTCTGTGATGCTTTCATTAACACAGGCAAACAGTAAATGTAGCAGTAAAGATGTTATCTGTTTTATAGCCAACCAATATCCAATAGCCAAATTAAATCCTTTGACTTTCCTATATTGTCAAACATGCATTTATTTTAGTGCTTTAATATTTCTAAGAAATACTATATTGATAAAAATACTCTTTTTCCACCAACCAAGCAAGTGTATCTGGATTCACAAATAAAGGTTTTCAGCCAATTTCTAATTTTTATGTGCGCCTAAACAACACTGCACATACAATCAGTTGTGCAAGTCATCTGAGCCATGTTGTGATGTGATATGATATATATATATATATATATATATATATATATATATGCATGTGTGTGTGTGTGTGTGTGTATATATATATATATATATATATATATATATATATATATATATATATATATATATATATATATATATATATATATATACACAGTGGGGGAAATAAGTATTGAATGTGTCAACATTTTTTCAGTAAATATATTTTCAATGAGGCTATTCACATGAACTTTTCACCAGACATCAGTATTAACTGAAGAAATCACCAGACATCAGTATTAACTCAAACCTAAGGAAACTCTCAATTGGTTCCAGAGAAAAAAAATTAAGGCATTAGAATGGCCCAGTCAATCACCTGACTTGAATCCAATTGAACAAGATTTAAAGACATTGTTTAGAAGAATGGGCCAAAATCACACTTCAATACTGTGACAATTAATTTATTCATACAGGAAGCGTCTTGAAGCTATCATTACAAACAAAGGATTTTCCACTAAGTATTAAATAAATTTCAGTTAGCATGTTCAATACTTTGTTCCTTGTCATTCCACTTTATTACACATAACTTCATTTATGGACTTTAATCTTTGGATTTCTTTATATGTGTGGATTTCTTGAGTTAATACCAAAGTCTATATACCCATATGTGGGTCTTCCCCAAACTGCCATAAAATTAAAGTTTGAAGCACACAATTGTATAGGATGTCTTTGTATGTTGTAGCTTTAAGATTTCCCTTCACTGTAACTAAGAACTCGAGTGGCCTTCACAGAGCCCTGACCTCAACCGCACTGAACACCTTTAGGATGAACTGGAACACTGAATATACCCCAGGCCGGACATCAGTGCCAAACCTTAATAATGGACACCCTAATGCTGTATTCAAGGAGAAGTTGCAACTTGTAATTCCCCACCAACAACCGGTAAAAAAACACTGAATACTTTGACATCAAATCTACATGAGTGCACACACTTTCAACAGTATAAAATCCCCCTTCTCTACTTTTAAATTATTAAATTATTATCTTTAAATGCTTTAGCTTTGTATGTAAATTTAAATGTGGTTACAGAGCATGTCAGTATAGTGAAGCCAAAGGAGCGCTTCTGCGTGCGCACAGTGATGCTAAAGACTTCTGCCCATGCTTCAGAAACAGGATGGCTGGCCTTTCATGCTTAGCATCTTAGGATCATGAGCCATGACATAGGTCAACTTATACAGTCCCTTCTGCAACTATTGGAACAGCAAGACCAATTCTTTTTTTCTTTCTTTCTTTTTTTTTTTGCTGTAGACTGAAGGCATTAGGGTTTGAGAGAAAAAAAAAAAAAACATGAGAAGAGAGTTTAGAATTTCAGCTTTTATTTTCTGGTATTTCTATGTAGATGTGTTAAACAACAAAACATAGGACATTTTGTATCAGACCGCCCACTTTGTAGGCAAGCAAAAATATTGGAACATGTGACTGACAGGTGTTTCTTGTTACCCAGGTGTGTCCTGTTAGATTGACTGTTTAAACAATAAATAGCTTTGAACATCTACTCTTGGTTTTAGCCATCAGTTTCACCTGTGAAGATTGCATTTGATGTCAAAAAGGCTAAGCCATCATGAAGATTAGAGAGCTGTCTATAGAAGAAATGCAAGCCATTTTGAAGCTGAGAAAAGAGGGTAAATCAATCAGAGGAATTGAACAAATATTGGGCATAGCCAATAAAACAATTTGGAATGTCCTGAAAAAGAAAGAAACCACTGATGACAGAAACATTGTGAGAGCTGTGAAGAAAAACCCCAAAACAACAGTCAGTGACATCACCAACAACCTCCTTTCAGCAGGGGTGAAGGTATCACAATCAATCTTTTGAATAAGAGCAGAAATATAGAGGCCATACTACAAGATGCAAACCACTCATCAGCAGTAAGAATCAGAAAGCCAGATTGGAACTTGCAAAGAAATACAAAGAGCCACAAAAGTTCTGAAACCAAGATTAACCTCTACCAAAGTGATGGAAAGGCCAAAGTGTGGAGAAAGAAAAGAGCTGCTCATGATACAAAACATACAAGGTCATCTGTGAAACATGCTGGAGGTAGTGTCATGGCTTTGGCTTGCATGACTGCTTCTGGAACAGTCTCACTAATCTTTATTGATGATGTTACTCATGATGGTAGCAGCACAATGAATATCAGAAGTTTATATGAACATTTTGTCTGCCACTTTACAGAGAAATGCATCCAAATGAATCGGGAGGTACTTCATCATGCAGCATGATTATCCAAGACACCCTGCCAACACAACAAAGGACTTTATCAGGGGGAAAAAGTGAAAGGTTTTAGATCGACCAAGTCAAGCAACAAACCTTAAGCTAGTTGAGCTGCATTTCACTTCCTGAAGAGTAGACTGAAGAGAGAACCCCCCCCCCAAAAAAAAAAAAACAACAACTGAAAGAGGCTGTTGTAAAAGCCTGGAAAAGCATCACAAATGAAGAATCCAACAGTTTTGTAATGTCAGTCAGTCACCGGTTTGACGCATTGCAAGTATGAGATATGCAACCAAATATTAAGTGCTATTTACTTTAATTTACTTCAAGACTATCCGTTCCTATACGTTTGCTCATCAAAAAGTTTGGTGGTCTGACACAAAAGGTTCTATTTTAATGATGTTTAACACATCTAGATGTAAATACCAGTACATAAAAGCTGAAATCCTAAACTCTTCTCTCATATCCATCTTTTGATCTCAAACCCAACTGTCTTTGGTGTATAGCATTAACAAATGAATTGGCCTTAACGTTCCAGTAGTTTCAGAGGGGCCTGTATCTTCATTATTGTAATTGCAATTTAGCAGTAGAAACGTAATTTACACAGTGACACAAGAACATGCATAAAGGCATATTGAGAAACAGCTATATGTTGTGTCCCGAAAACCAGGCTGCACATCTTATTACTTTTAACCCTGATAGGTCATTAGGTGAGAAGTAAAACGTATGTAGCTTGAACATAAAAAGACAATATGTTTCCTTCTCCTGCTTGGCACAGAAACTGTTAAACAATACCTAAAATAATAATAATAAAAAAAGATCCTTTAGTCTTCTATTCAAGGAAGCGAATAATCAATGAAACAAGATGAATCAAATCTGCAATGAATCATATTGTCTGACCAACTTTAAACTTGATGAATGAATGAATGGATCACCAAGATTGCCCACAGACATTAGCTATACCGAAAACATGTATGTAATTTGGTAATGGTTATAGCTGGTTTCCAACTGGGAACAAAATAAGGAAAAATTGATCCACAATTAGAGGAGACTGCTCAGTCAAAATCTTGCAAAGCCATAATCTTAGTATTATAATGTACTATTTTGGTGAAGAGCTGTTTAGAGTCATTTGCAATATTCTGAGACGTCTATAAAATGCTCTCTCTCTCTCTCTCTCTCTCTCTCTCTCTCTCTCTCTCCTTCTTTGTGTACTTTTTTAAATCTATATCCTAGCTTTGTCTCTCTGAGACTTAAAGCAGTTATGATTTACATGTACTCATCTTATCCAAAATGACACATTTGCTCAAGGGATTAACAGCTTGGCCAGTGCTGAGATTTCACAACCCTCTGATTAATACCCCAGAGCCTTAACCACTGAGCCACCACCACCAACACACATCATGTGATCTCCAATACATGATCCCAATTCCAATAAACATCTAAATAGCTGGTTATTTATGACATTATTTGCATTGTATGAAGTTTTGGATATCAGCAGCGGTAAGATCAGCAGTCCAGGAGCCATGCCTGCTCACCTGAAATACATTTGTTACATTAAAAAGAGATTGTGAGTAGACATAGTATTGATACCTTAATCAGAAAATTTCATCAAATTATTTCCTTAATGACACAATGGCATAGAATCGTTGGAAAGAATGTACTGTAAGATCTGTATTGCAGTGTGTGGAGAAGCCTGTAGACAATCTTTACTAATAATAAACAGTGTACCAGCTTTATTAGATTATACATGCTCATCTTCCAGGTGTCCACATTACTGATGCTTATGCTAATGTCAGATGAACTTACTGCCCTCATAACATAGGCTTTTCCACTTCAGCTATCTAATAAAATCATGACTGGGAACAAGTTATGGAAAGGTTATGACCTTTTATATTACACACTTGATCTTCCCTGTTTTATTTGGCCTGCGAACACAAGCTTGTGACGAAGAAGCTTTCAGTTATAATAATTCACCCAGTGTTAACCACAACCCTGAACAGGATAAACAGTTAATGAAGATAAATGAATGAATTCAGTGCTATTTCAGTTGTTGAGAGCAAGCAGTGGTCTGCACTTTCTATGAAAATAGCCTTTATTCTAGCCATTGTCTTTTTCATATTTATCATAATTTCACATGAAAACATTGTTTCGATCATACTGTACATCTCCAGCTGCATTAATTCAGCAAAAGCATTTGATTGTGTGCAAAAACAAGCAGTAACCTATTATTATTATTATTATTATTATTATTATTATTATTATTATTATTATTTGGGAAAGGGATCAAGCTAAAACCAGGTCGTGTGTAAAATTGTTAGATGCACAATTTATTTACAGTTTAAAAAAGTGGAAATGTGGATCTGGAACTCACAATTCCTCAGAATTTACAGTATTTTAACCTCTGTTAGCAGTTTTAAACGCAAAACGCAACATGTATAACTTTTTCCACTTTTTAAAAAAAACGTAATCTTAAATGTACTTAATGCTATTCGTGTTGTTTTTTGTACGGCTTCTCTACAGAAGTTTTATGCATAGATAGATAGATAGATAGGACGGATTAGACGGATTGGTTTACGCAGAACAGTGGCATAGTAAAAGCTCCATTAAGGTCTAAAATGCATTAGACATATCTATTTAGTCAGTCGTGCTAGGGTTAATGAGCTGAACTGGCGCTTGTTTGTTTGCAGGTAGGCAGAGTAATTGCTCCATTACCTTCTTTAAATGCTGCTTGCAGGGATGTGGTGTAGGGCAATGAACGCTCCCTGCGCTTGGATACCGCTTTACGCGGCACTGTCTGGTTAATGATTGACAGCTTCACTGGAGATAGAAAAGCACGCGCACATGAGCCACTGTCGTGTATTAACATTAACTCTCAGAGTTAGAGCGATTAACTATTCCTGCAGGTGTTATTCAGATGGCTATCCTCAGGAGCGCAATGTGTTTTCTGTGGCTGTTCCTGATTCTCGGTTCGTGCGCTTTTTGGAAGCGGCTTGTAGCGGAACCAGGCGCTGGGATTCGCACGTGGGACAGGTTCAGTAAACTGCCTTATCCGGAGGATAAAGCATTCCTGTACGACACGTTCCCCGAGGGCTTCATATGGGCCGTGGGCACCGCCGCATATCAAGTGGAGGGCGCATGGCAAAAGGACGGCAAGGGCAAGTCGGTCTGGGACACTTTCACTCGCGCAGGTAGTCGGGTGGTCACGGGCGATGTGGGCAGCGACAGTTACCACAACATGGCGGGAGATCTGCGCGCGCTCCAGCAGCTCGGTGCCACGCACTACCGCTTCTCTCTGTCCTGGCCGCGGATTTTCGCCAACGGCACGAGAAGTACTTACAACGAAAAGGGAGTTGAATATTACAAGAGTCTCATCCTCGGACTGAAAAGGATCAGAGTGGAGCCCGTGGTGACTCTGTATCACTGGGATTTACCGGAGAGCCTGCAGAACGCGTACGGAGGCTGGAGCGACCCTGTGCTTGTGGACCTGTTCAGGGATTACGCAGATTTTTGTTTTCAAACTTTCGGCTCAGATGTGAAGTTTTGGATCACAATGGACAATCCGTTTGTCGTGGCCTGGCACGGATATGGGACGGGAGTTGTGGCACCTGGGATTAAAAATGATCCAGATATGCCTTTTAGAGTTGGGCATAATCTTTTAAAGGTAATACAAATACACAAATGCAGTACAAAATCAGTATGTTACTCAGCTGTTCTGTCATTACTGTAGGGATGCACTGGACATAGTCTTTACATTTTTGATACGATAAATGATCATAACTCTTCGTATGAGCCGATATCCGATACTGACCTGGTACGGATATCCTCTCAGTAACCACCAACTCACTGCAAGCTTCTGTTGTCAAGTCATGCGAAATGCACAGCACAAAGGGACCACAATTTAATACAAGTTGTGAGATCATACTTTCACATGCAAGAGCTGTTAAAATGTTTAAATAATAATAATAATAATAATAATAAATCAAATTAAAATACCATATGGTACCACATAGTCCCTTTGAGTCTCTATTGGTAATTTGTTGCCTTTTATTGGTGGCATGTTATGTCTAGTGGATACCATTAAGGACCAATTTTGGAACAATAAGGGTTTTAATTGTATTTGTAGTGGAAACCATTTCTGTGAGTGTTTCTATTGTTTTTCATTTTCAGCAGGGTTGTTTCTGTACAATCATTGTGGAGAGGAAAATAATAACAACCCCCTGGATGTCATTGTATGATACACTAAAGCCACGATTCAATGTTTATTTGAAGCCACTTATCAGACTGTGGTCAAACCAGAGTGCACATACTGTTTATATGGTGGCTGTTTATATTCTGATGGCTACACTTCTACAGATCTGTTTGAATTCTCTCTGAACTTTTTGGACTATTAAGTAAACATGCTTTGAGGCATTTAAGGTCCCACTTGCAAAGTTTGTGCTCTGTATGCTACTACCTGTGCTGCTACTGCCTAATGTGTAAGAATGAATATTAAACAGAAATATTGTGATACATGATATGAAGAGCAAATTCGTCTCACCAGTATTTTGTATTTAGATATTCTATTTGGTATTCTGTCTCATGCCCAATTAGAACTCTGTGAATCTATCAGGTAAAATGTTATCTATTTTTAACAGGTTTATATTGTGAATGTACAACCCCAATTCCGAAAAAGTTGGAATAGTATGGAAAATGCAAAAAACAAAAACAGCCATTTGAAAATTCAATTCACCCTGTACTATATTGAAAACACATTAACACATTATTTGATATTTTACTTTGTGAATTTAATTTATTTTTGAAAATATACTCTCATTTCAAATCTGATTCCTGCAACACACTCCAAAAAAGATGGGACAGTCAACTGTTTACCACTGCCTCACATCACCTTTTCATTTAATAACATTTCATTGTTTGGACACTGAAGACACCAGTTGGTTAAGTTTAGCAAGTGGAATTTTCCCCATTCATCCATTATGCATTTCTTCAGCTGCGCAACTGTACAGGGCCTTCATTTTGCATTTCATAATGTTCTACACATTCTCAATCCGAGACAGGTCAGGACTGCAGGCAGGTCATGCCAGTGCCTGAAATCTCTCTGTTTATGCAACCATGCGCTTGTAATCTGGGAAGAATGTGGTTTGGTGTTGCCCTGCTCTGGATGGCAGCATATGTTGATCTGTAAATATGTACATATGTACATACATTGATATGTACATATCGTTCTGCATTAATGATGCCCTTGCAGATGTGCAAGTTAACCATGCCATGGGCACTGACACACCCCCATATACTATGACAGACGCTGGCTTTTGGAACTGACGGGGAAAACAGCTTGGATGTTCCTTTTCCTCTTTGGCCTGGAGAACACTACAGCTGTTTTGTCCAAAAACTATTTTAAATATTGACTCTTCGAACCATAAGACACAATTCCACTGTACTGCTGTCCATCTCGGATGACACCGAGCCCAGAGAACTCGGCAGCACTTCTGGACAGTGTTGATGTATGGCTTCTACTTTGCATAGTAAAGCCTTAACTTGCATCTGTGGATGCAGCGGCGAATAGTGTTGACTGATAAAGGTTTACCAAAGTATTCCTGAGCCCATGTCAGGATATCCATTGCAGACTTATGATGGCATCTGAGGGATCGGAGATCACACATATTCAGAAGTGGTCATTTCCAGCCATGCCCTTTACGCACCAAGATTTGAAAGGATTCCATGAATCTTTTAATTATATTGTGCACTGTAGAAGGTGAAATGCCCAAAATCCTACCGATTTGTCTTTGGGGAATGTTATTCTCAAGTGTTGGATTATTCGCTGACGCATCTGTTTGCAGCTTGGCGATCCTCAACCTATCCTTGCTCTTGAAGGACTAGGCCTTTTTTGGAGGCTCCTTATATACTTTGATTAGACGATTGTCTCACGTGTTTCACATCACCTTCTTATTTCAACTTGTCACATTGCTATTAGTCCTAAATTGCCCCTGTCCCAACTTTTTTGGAACGTGTTGTGTGCATCAGTTTCAAAATAAAAGTTCACCTTCAAAAAACTATGCAGTTGATTATGTAAAACCTCAAATACCTTGTCTTTATATGTTTTTTTGTTTAAATACAAGTCAAAGTACATTTCAAATCACTCCTCTTTGTTTTTATTAGCATTTTCCGAACTGTGCCAACTTTTTCGGAATTGGGGTTGTATAAACCATACTGGCACATACGCATATTTCTTCATCACAATGTCATGTCAATAAATTAGATATTTTCTCATGCACTCCATAACATTATGATAAACTGTTTTTGACCCCTTTGCCTCTGACTGTCCTGCACCAGGCTCATGCTGCAGCGTGGCATGTGTATGATGAGTGCTATCGTGCCCGTCAGGGAGGGAGAGTGTCCATAGCTCTGGCTTCCCACTGGATCAAACCCAGCAGGACGAGGCAGGAGAGTCGAAGGGCTTGTCAGTGCTCGCTGGACTTCGTGCTGGGCTGGTTTGCTCATCCACTGTTTGTAGATGGAGATTATCCACCATGCATGAAGCACAACCTCACGCACAGACTACC
This sequence comes from Ictalurus punctatus, assembly GCF_001660625.3. Lineage (NCBI taxonomy): Eukaryota > Metazoa > Chordata > Actinopteri > Siluriformes > Ictaluridae > Ictalurus > Ictalurus punctatus. The sequence continues at coordinate 10,407,374 of NC_030431.2, read as the reverse complement.
ATCATTTACTGAGGCAGAGAGGCAGTATGTTAATGGCACTGCTGATTTCTTTGCCCTGTCTCATGGGCCTGCTCTCAGTTTCCAGCTGATTAATGACAGCCTGCGCTTCGGGCAGATTGAGGATCTGGATCTACGTATGCTGCTCTTCTGGGTTCACTCAGAGTACAACAAGCCTCCCATCTTTGTGGTGGAAAGTGGTTGGTTTGTCAATGGCAATACCAAGACAAAGGATGCCAAGCACATGTACTACCTCAAACGTTTCATAGTGGAGACTCTGAAGGGTAGGTGAAGAGAAGCAGAGACTTAGTTTAATAACGTAAACATGGCTCTCCAAAAAAGTAAAAAAAAAAGAGGGAGTATTCGATTTGCTGTGGTTGACTCTAGCTAGTCAACCTAGTTAAATAATTTTCACTTTTTATTTCCCATTTCTATGATTCAGTCTGTTACTGCCTGAATAGTAAAAAAAAAAAAAAAAAAAAAAAAAAAAAAAATATTCCACAATTAGAGCACATTGATCTGTCAAAATCTTGCAAAGCCATAATCTTAGTATTACAAGGTTCTATTTTAGTGAATAGCTATTTAGAGACTTGGGACATCAGAGTTTTGACATTCTAGCTAGCAAAACCCTAAAGTGCTGTAAATTACAGCTATGCTCTAAGGTTGCTTTAAATTTACATTTACAATATTATCTCTCTCTCTCTCTCTCTCTCTCTCTCTAGTCAGTATGTACTTTGTATGTAGACATGAACAGCTATGGCCACCTATCTTGCATATTCCTCCTGGATGATGATTGGCTGGCAAATATTATCTTATATAATTTTTTACCTGGGGCACACGGTGGCTTAGTGGTTAGCGCGCTCGCCTCATGCCTCCAGGGTCTGGTATTCAATTCCTGCCAGGGCCATGTGTGTGCGGAGTTTGCATGTTCTCCCTGTGTTGCGGGGGTTTCCTCTGGGTGTGAGTGTGTGAGTGTATGAGTGGGTGTGTATATGATTGTGCCCTGTGATGGACTGGCACGCCCGATGTTCCCTGGGATAGGCTCCAGGTTCCCCCGCGACCCTGAAGAAGGAGTAAGTGGTAATGGATGGATGGATTTTTTATCTGACCCTTTTGTGCAGAGTGTGTGGATTGTCACTTTACAGCTGACTTAAAGAAAATTACTGTAATTTGCTCTCTATACTATTGGCTATAAAATGCAGAATATATATATATATATATATATATATATATATATATATATATATATATATATATATATATATATATATATACACACAGTGCACCCGGAAAGTATTCACTGCGCTTAACTTTTTCCACATTTTGTTATGTTACAAATGGATTAAATTCATTATTTTCCTCAAAATTCTACAAACAATACCTCATAATGACAACGTGAAAGAAGTTTGTTTGAAATCTTTGCAAATTTATTAAAAATAAAAAACAAAAAAAAGCACATGTACATAAATATTCACAGGCTTTGCTCAATACTTTGTTGAAGCACTTTTGGCACCAATTACAGCCTCAAGTCTTTTTGAGTATGATGCTACAATCTTGGCACACCTACTTTTGGGTAGTTTCTCCCATTCTTCTTTGCAGGACCTCTCAAGCTCCATCAGGTTGGATGGGAAGCATTGGTGCACAGCAATTTTCAGATCTCTCCAGACGTGTTCAATCGGGTTCAAGTCTGGGCTCTGGCTGGGCCACTAAAGGACATTCACAGAGTTGTCTTGTAGCCACTCCTTTGTTATCTTGGCTGTGTGCTTAGGGTCGTTGTCCTGTTGGAAGATGAACCTTCGCCCCAGTCTGAGGTCCAGAGCGCTCTAGAGCAGGTCTTCTCAAGGATGTCTCTGTACATTGCTTCATTCATGTTTTCCTGACTAGTCTCCCAGTACCTGCCGCTGAAAAACATCCCCACAGCATGATGCTTCCACCACCATGCTTCGCTGTAGGGATGGTATTGGCCAGGTGATGAGTGGTGCCTGGTTTCCTCCAGACATGACGCTTGCCATTCAGGCCAAAGAGTTCCATCTTTCCTTCAGGTGCCTTTTAGCGAACTCCAGGTGGGCTGTCATGTGCCTTTTACTGAGGAGTGGCTTCTGTCTGGCCACTCTACCATACAGGCCTGATTGGTGGAGTGCCGCAGAGATGGTTGTTCTTCTAGAAAGTTGTCCTCTCTCCACAGAGACACGCTGGAGCTCTGTCAGAGTGACCATGAGGTTTTTGGTGACCTCCCTGACTAAGGCCCTTCTCCCTGATCGCTCAGTTTGGCCGGGCAGCCAGCTCTAGGAGGAGTCCTGGTGGTTCCAAACTTCTTCTATTTATGTATGGTGGAGGCCCCTGTGCTCATTGGGACCTTCAGTGCTGCAGAAATGTTTCTGTACCCTTCCCCAGATCTGTGCCTCGATACAATCCTGTCTTGGAGGTCTACAGACAATTCCTTGGACTTCATGGCTTGGTTTGTGCTCTGACACGCATTGTTAACTGTGGGATCTTATATAGTCAGATGTGTGCCTTTCCAAATCATGTCCAATCAACTGAATTTACCACAGGTGGACTCTAATCAAGTTATAGAAACATCTCAAGGATGATCAGTGGAAAGAGGATGCACCTGAGCTCAATTTTGAGTGTCGCTGCAAAGGCTGTGAATACTTATGTACATGTTCTTTTTTTTTTTTTTTAATAAATTTGCAATATGGGGTATTGTTTGTAGAATTCTGAGGAAAATAATTAATTTAATCCATTTTGGAATAAGGCTGTAACATAACAAAATATGTGAAAAGTGAAGCGCTGTGAATGTGAATACTTTCTGGATGCACTGTATATATATATATATATATATATATATATATATATATATATATATATATATATATATATATATATATAAATAATATATATATATATATATATATATATATATATATATATATATATATATATATATATATATATATATATAAAATCCATTCCAGACTACAAGATCTAGCTATTGAAAATAGTTTTTTTAACCTCCAGAAACAATCCAGAATTTTCTTAAAAAATGATACCATCTATCAGTTTGGCCATCTAAATAAATATTTTAAATCTGAATGTTAATTTTTGTTTATAAGGACATTGGACATTTTCTCCCTCAGGTTTATTAAAAAAAAACATTTAATATATGTAAGTAAATTTAAGTTATGACACTTGCCATAAATTTGATCATATACCAGGCTAACAGTAGACGTGTATGAACAACCATAGCCAATGTCTTGTATACATAAACAACATAAACAGTATAAAGTCCTATAAAATGTAACCGAGTTTTTAAAATATCACATGTTAATTAATCTGTGAACACACACTGATGTACTTTCTTCTTGTTACTGACTCTTCTCAGCAATTCGACTGGACAAAGTGAATGTGTTTGGATATACTGCCTGGTCATTGCTCGATGGCTTTGAGTGGTATCGGGAGTATGGAATACGGCGCGGTCTTTACTACGTAGACTTCAAATCTGATCACCTGACGAGAGAGCCAAAGACCTCAGCCATGTTTTATAGTAAATTAATCGAGAAGAATGGCTTTCCTCAACTCCCAGAGAATAGGCCTCTTGTTGGTGTTTTTCCGTGTGATTTCACATGGGGAGTGGCTGCAAACTCCATACAGGTACAGAACAATGTTATTTGTTCAAGCACTTCTAAAACTAGAAGTAACAGTTCAGCAATCATGCCTTAATTAAAGAAAAAAATGACTCTTACTGGCTATATCACTTTCAGTTACACTTTGCTTTCTAAAATGCAGACATTTTAAAAACTTTTTTTATTTACAGGAACTATTTCTATTGCCCGTTACACATTTTAATCAATTATTGGTCATTTAGATGAAGTGTTTCTTTAAGGAGAGCACTTAATGTTCTACTCCTGCACATAGCAGGCAGTTTATTAATATTTGTATTGCACAATATGAAGAATAAATATGAAAGTGAATTAAAAGTTCAGAAAAGGTTTAGATAGATAGTTTAAGGCCACCACACTGTAATTAGAGTTTCTTGTGTTTTGACAGAGTTTGGTGAATGTGCCACTTAAGTCTTTTTAGAAAATACACATTAACCATAACTTTTGTATACTTTGATCTTGGATCAAGTGTCGTGCTGAAAGACAAACTTCTGAGGCATAATTTATGGGACACTATTTGCCCATCAGGGTTCAGAACTAGTTAATTATATGTAACCTATTAAGGCAGATTGTAACTTTAAAGTGAACATTTGCCCCATGTCCCAGTTGGCATACATATATTATATACTAAAAGTATGTACTCCTTTTGTGAAGAAAAATGTACATACTTTTGAGGGTGTAGTAAAAGAGTATGCAAGTACTGGGCTATACTTACACGTCATGTAAAGCAAGAGAACTTGTTGCCTGAAAGAGAACACTGTCACTATAAACAAAAACTCCTTGTTGCATTTCAGCTTTTCTTCATTTATTATTTGTACTGTTTAATTTAATTTATCATTCCCTTGATTTATTTTTCCACATTTCATTCACACCTCTATAAAATGTGTCCTTGAATTCGATGAAGCAAACCATCACAAGGAGCTGTGGGCAATATTAGCTGAAAAACTGTCCATGATTCCCACTTTTTTCACACTCTGAAAATCTACCAGAAATAGTAGACCAACAGGGTACCTTTTGGTCGATACTATTTAATACGGATAGTATGCGAATTGGGACGCAGGGTTGGTTTATTTAATAATTACATCAATGACAAATGGAAAGACGATGCTAAAGTGTGTTAAAAGTTGTTTGACACTAAGGGGAAGCCCTTATTAATGCATTTAGAAAGTGCTTCATGAGTATGTTTACATGTATACAATATTAAGCTAACTAACTCCATCTGTCTGTGTTAAGTTTGGGGTGATGACTGCTTCTAGAGTAGCTCTTCTCCTGTTAGATCCAGTTATCCCTACGCACATGAACAAAAAAAACTAGGTTAGGAGTATGTATGCACTGAAAATCCTATATTGGATAAAATTTCATGTATCCTTAAATGTAAAATGCTAAATTGCTTGCATTAGTGTGCATGTAAATATACTCACTACTGAGGTGGGTTGAACTTTATTTGTATTTAGAGTATGACCTTACTCCAAATACAGACCCTTGTAGCATGCAGTTTGCCAAAATCACCTCACTGACCCTGTTTGTCATTATGGCTTTATGTGAGTAGGAAGATTCAAAGGTCGGAAAGGAGAACCCAGTCTCCGTTCATGATCCTGGAGTGTTCGCTTGTGACCTAGATTCACTGCCAAATACTAAACTCTAAACAAAATGCATTATATTCTATAACAGTGATATCAATGCCAATCCTATACAGAGTTACATTTTTTAGCTTTCCAACATGATGCTTATTTAATCTGAAATAAATTAATTCATAGCTAATTTCAGGTTATAGGTAAGTTATAGATTTTCTTATTAAATGTTCACACCATAATACTGAAAAAAATTGATATCATGTTTTTGTCATCACCCACCGCTTCTTTAAAGGCCATACCATATTATTTACATAATTTTCAGACTTATGAAACCATTCACTGAGTGCTTGTTCCCTGTGGATGGGGAGATTGTCATCTTAGAAGAGACCACTCAATCAGAATATAAATGTTTCATCATAGGATAAAGGTTAAACAGTTTTTTTTTTTCCAGTTGTATATGTCTGTCTGTATATAGGGACCTCTTTGACTGGTCCTTAATTCTTAATATAATATCATAATATGCCATTGAATATGCTAAAGAAGTTTGACAATGTATATATGTGAACAGGTGGAGACTACACCAATGCAGTTTGTTGACTCAAGTGTGTACATCTGGAACATCTCAGACAATGGAAAACTGAAAAAGCTGGAGGGTGTGGAAGTCCCCATGCACAGAAGGCGCCATTGTGTTGACTTTGCTGCAATCCGGCAACAAGTATCAGATATCCAACACATGCATGTTTCCCATTTCCACTTCTCCCTCAACTGGTCCTCTATAGTTCCTTCAGGCCGTGTATCAGAAGCTAATGACACCTTGCTAAGCTATTACCACTGCTTTGTTAGTGAGCTCCGGAGAGCCAACATCACCCCAGTGGTCACCCTTTGGCACCACAGTGGAAAACTCTCCAGTCTGCCTGTGCCACTGGAGAACAACAGAGGTTGGCAAAGTGAAGAGACAGTGCAGGCCTTTGCTGGTTATGCTAGGCTGTGTTTTCAAAGGCTTGGGGATCATGTTAAGTTGTGGATCACTCTGAACGAACCTAATGATGAAAACCTTGGCTATGCAGTCGGCCATCAGTTGCTTCGCGCCCATGCTCTAGCCTGGCGTGTGTATGACAGTGAGTTTCGCCAGTCACAAGGCGGGAAAGCCTCTTTGGTGCTGCATATGGACTGGGTTGAACCTGCATTCTCTTTCAACCGAGAAGACATGGCCCCTGCAAAGCGAGTTCTGGATCTCCGTGTGGGTTGGTTTGCAGAACCCATTTTCGGCAGTGGAGACTATCCACCAGTGATGCGCCAGTGGCTCCAGCAGCGAAACACTATAGACCTGTTTAACTACCACTTACCCACATTGAGTGAAGAAGATCAACAACTGGTCAGAGGCACCTATGACTTCTTTGCCCTCAGTCATTTCACAACCTCCATGGTGTACGATGAAGTGGAGGATAAGTACTTGTTCAAGGACACATTAGAGGTACAGCTGATTTCAGATGTAACCTGGATAATGTCTCCAAGGCGTAACTCTCCAGTGGTTCCTTGGGGCCTACGCAAAGCCCTCAACTGGGTTGCTTCACATTACAAAGGTGTGCCAATTTATGTCATGGCCAATGGGGTTCAAGAAGACATAGCCAAATTCAAAGACAGTCTACGAGTTTACTATCTGTACAACTATATCAATGAGGCCTTAAAAGGTAAGATCACTCCGATTTTTTTTTTATATCTGCCAATATTAGGTATTTAGGGTGTAACATGAATAAAAATAGAATATATGCTTTAACATTTTGAAGCTTAGTTTGATGAGTGATGGTTCACTCAGATCTGTTTGTGTACATTAAGTTTACATCAGAAGGCAAACACCACCAAAGCCAATTAATCATTACACAGCACAGTGCAGGGGTAGTTCACTGACCTTGAGTGAGCCAGTGAACATTGATGCGAGCCACACAGACATATTTCACAATGGCATGTTATCTATTTTTTGGGAAAATATTTGTTTAGATACTCCTTAGTAGATTTCTTATCTTGTTTATTTGCTAACAATCCAGCTATATCAATATAACTCAGCTCAGATTAGAGCTTATTAATAGTTTCTCAACTGTCTGTTTTTTTCCCAGCATACGCACTGGATGGAGTCAATTTGAAAGGCTACTTTGCATACGCATTTAATGATCGGCATGACCCTGGCTTTGGCATGTATGGCCATGTGCAGGAGGAGGACATAGTGAAATCTTCTCTATCCCACTACAAAAAAATTATTGACAATAATGGGTTCCCAGTCCCCGGTAGTCCCCCACAACACTGTCCCCACCCACCTGAACACTCACCTGTGTGTGATGTGCTTGCCAAGCGCCCTGTTGTGGGTTTCATCTCTTTGGTTGCTTCTGCCATGCTAATTACTATGGGTGTTATTATATACTATTGCACAAAAAGACCTAAATAACTAAGAGTGTGATTTGGGTTAGTTAAAGCTAAGGAGCTAGAGGAAGTGCTACCTATTTTCAGCTACTGCTGCAGACTACTGACTGCTAAATTCGAAATACACACTGTATATACCTAAATGCACTCAGATTGAAATATAAAGTTCATTTTTGGTTGTATTTTACAGTCAAAGATTTGCATCCAGGGATGTAGAATTCTGTATTTTATCTGATCATATATACAGTCCCCTCAGAAACTATTTGAATAGCAAGGCCAATTATTTATTTTAAATTTTTTGCCTCAGACTGAAGACATTTGGGTTTGAGATCAAAAGATGCATATGAGAAGAGTTTAGAACTTCAGCTTTTATTTCCCGGTATTTATATGTATATTTGTTTAAACAACATAGAATATCACACATTTAGCATCAGACCACTCAAAACAGCAAAGATATTGGAACATGTGACTGACAGGTGTTTCTTGTCCTGTTAAGATTGATTGTTTAAACAATAAATAGCACTGAAAATCTACTGTTGCAGAGTTTGTACAGTTGCTTCATAATGAAATTCCAGGACTTTCAAGGACTTTTCAAGCACTATTTTTTTTGTTTTCAAGGGCTGTACAAGATATGTCATTCAAGCATATTCTTTAATTATTCTTTTTAAATTACAATTTTTAAAAATAATAATAATTAAACAAACCAATTTATATATGGCACTTTTCCAGCCATGCAGGACTAAATTTGCATTTCCCAGGCAATGCTTTGTCTTCACCATAACGTCAATATACTCCAGGTGTGTGACAGGAGCACTGTTGCCAACAACTTTCAATGGAAGGTTGCTAAATGTCGCTAGGTGATGTCATGCTCTAATTAGAATATTCAATACATAATCGCATCATATTTGCATTCTGCCTAGTGTCAGCTCTTTACATCTGTTTGCTTCTTTCCTACTCTCTGTGCCCACATACTGTATTTTAATACAGCTGAATTCCCAATAAAGCTGTTCTTATTTACATATTTTTCTGTTTCTGTTGTCAGACAATGGAACGAGTATGAAATAGTGACTGTAACGCAGCCCATTAAGACTACATGTTAACCAGCAGTCACTTCCAAGCCATTTCTAAGCTGGTGCTCAGCACTGTTAAAATCCTGATTTATAACCGCAATGTCGACTGACAAAATCACCACACGCATAAGTTAAAGACAGCAGTTGTGCTGTGATTTCATCTATATTTTAATGATAACTCAGAGAGAAAGTTAGAAACGAATGAAGGTGCTGCTCCTCTCTGCTCCTCACTGAACAGAGTAGCTGCAGAGAGAGGGGTGTCTGCAGCAGGAAAGCAGGACCTCGCACTCATGCAGCATTTATGGCCACTCCCTCCTTGGAAAGCAGCTAAGATTTGCCCAAAACTAGATTGCTAGATTTGTCGCTAAGTGTGTTTTTGAGGAAAAAAGTAGCGAAAGGAGTCTGAAAAGTGGCCTCTGTCAAAATGAGCAAGTGAATAGTGAGGAAGGCGGAGGGGCTGCAGCAAGGAGTCATATTTTGAGTGGAAGGATTGTGTTTGTGTTCTATTGGAAATGAATATTTACAGGTGCATCTGAAAAAAATTAAAGTTTTTTTTCCCATAATTTAAGTCAAAAAGTGAAACTTTCATATATTCTAGATTCATTACACACAAATTGAAATATTTCAAGCCTTTTTTTGTTTTAATCTTGAAGCAAAATCCCATATCTCAAAATATTTGAATAAAGAATTTATAATACAGAAATGTCGACCTGAGAAGTACTTGAATCAACTAAACTAAAAACACCTGCAAAGGTTTCCTGAGCCTTTAATCTTTCAGTCTGGTTCAGTACACACAAACACAATCATGTGGAAGATGAAAGTAAATTTTACATTTCATTTGGAAATCAAGGTTGCAGAGTCTGGAGGAAGAATGGAGAAGCACAAAATCCAAGTTGCTTGAAGTCCAGTGTGAAGTTTCCACAGTCAGTGATGATTTGGGGTGCCATGTTAGCTGCTGATGTTGGTCCACTGTGTTTTCTCAAGTCGAGAGTCAATGCAGAGTCTACCCGGGGATTTTAAAGCACTTCATGCTTCCATCTGCTGACAATCTTTATGAAGATGCTGATTTCCTTTTCCAGCAGGACTTGGCACCTGCCCACAGTGCCAAAACTACTAGTAACTGGTTTGCTGACCATGGGGTTACTGTGCTTGATTGGCCAGCCAACTCACCTGACCTGAACCCCTTAGAGAATCTGAGAGACACCAGACCCAACAATACAGACGAGCTGAAGGCCGCTTTCAAAGCAACCTGGGCTTCCAGAACACCTCAGCAGTGGCACAGGCTGATTGCCTACATGTCATGCTGCATTGATGCAGTAATTTGTGCAAAAGGAGTCCTGACCAAGTAAAGTAACATACTTTTCAGATGATTGACATTTCTGTATTATGGATTATTACTGGATTTTTGATTTCCATAAACTGTAAATTTTAATCATCCTAATTAAAACAAAACAAAACAAAAAAGGCTTGAAATAGTTCACGTTATGTGTAATGAATCTAGAATATATGAAAGTTCCACTTTTTGAATTAAATTACGTACAAAATTAACAATATTCAATTTTTTTGAGATGCACGTGTATTCACATTTTATAATTCAAGCACTGTTTAAGCACGACAAAATTAAAAAATGTCTATTTCAAGCTTTACCAGTACATAAATGTCAAAAAGCCAAATCTAAGCACTTCAAACACCTTGCATGAACCCTGCTCTTGGTTTTAGCCTTCAGTTTTACCTGCTGCATTTGTTGTATTAACCACACTTGAAACAAATTCAGTTTTAATACTGCATTTGTTGTTAAAAAGGATAAGCAAACATGAAGATAAAAGATTTGTCTATGGGAGAAAATCAAGTCATTTTGAAGCTGAGGTAAAAAGAAAAATCAGAGGCATTGTGTAAACATTGGGCATAGCCAATAAAACTATTTGTATTGTCCTGGAAAAGAAAGGCACCACTGGTGTACTAAGCAACAGACAACGAATGGCTCAGCCATGGAAAACGACAATAGCTGATGACGGAAACATTGAGAGCTGTGAAGAAAAACCCAAAAACAACAGTCAGCGACATCACCAACAACCTCCACAGGGCAGGGGTGAAGATATCAAAATCCACCATTCAAAGACTCAGAGAGCAGAAATATAGAGGCCATACTACAAGATGCAAACCACTCATCAGCAGTTAGAATCAGAAGGCCAGATTGGAATTCGCAAAGAAATAGAGATGAGCCAGAAAAGTTCTGAAACCAAGATTAACCTCTACCAAAGTGATGGAAAGGCCAAAGTGTGGAGAAAGAAAAGATCTGCTCATGATCCAAAACATACAAGCTCATCTGTGAAACATGGTGGAGGTAGTGTCATGGACTTGGACTTGTATGGCTGCTTCTGGAACACTAATCTTTATTGATGATGTAACTCATGATGGTAGCAGCAGAATGAATTCAGAAGTTTATAGGAACATTTTGTCTGTCATTTTGCAGAGAAATGCATCCAAATTAATTGGGAAGAACTTCATCATGCAGCAAGACAATCATCCAAAACATGCTGCCAACTCAACAAAGAACTTCGTCAGGTGGAAAAGGTGGAAGGTTTTAGACTGGTCAAGTCACTCACCAGACCTTAACCAAATTGAGCCGCATTTCACCTCCTGAAGAGGAGACATGCCACTCGCCCACAATAACTGAAAGAGGCTGTGGTAAAAGCCTGGGAAAGCATCACAAAAGAAGAAACCTACAATTTTGTGATGTCAATGAGTTGCAGGCTTGATGCAGTTTTTGCAAGTAAGGGACATGCAACCAAATATTAAGTGATATTTACTTTGATTTACCCCAACACTTATTTGTTCCTATAATTGTGCTCGCCTAAAAATTGGGTGATCTGATATAAAGGATTTTTTTTTGTGTTGTTTAACACATTTAGATGTAAATACCGGGAAATAAAAGCTGAAATCCTAAACTTTTGTCTCATATTCATTGTTTGATCTCAAACCCAAATGTCTTTGGTGTATAGCACTAACAAATGAATTGGCCTTAACGTTCCAGTAGTTTCAGAGGGGACTGTATTTTTGTATGTATACACACAACTAATAGATGCAACGTCTAATTAGCATTGCAATCTAATGTTTAGTTTCTGTAATCCTACAAATACTGAGTGCTTAACACTAAGTGCCCAGTGGTGTTTTCCCAGCTGGCATGCAGGCTTTATAGTCCAAAAATACATGCTGCCCTTAATTTCCATTCATCTCCTACAACCCCTGGCAAACAATTATGGAATCACCACACTCAGTCGGATTTTTTTTTACTTTGTAGCAAATAAACAAATCACAGATATAACACAAAACTATTTTTGTTGAATAGCTAAACATTCTGGCTTTGTACCTCAAACAAGTTAAATTAAATTGTTTTCATTAATGGCATATTTTTTTCCAGATCAAGTAGAGGAAAAAAAATATGGAATCATCAACCAAAAAAAAAAAAAATCACAATTAGTACTTTGTTGCTCCTCCTCAGGCTTTTATGACAGCCTGAATTCTTTGAGGCATGGACTTCACAAATGAAAAACAATATTCTCCATCAAGTTGGTTCCAACTTTATTGAATAATGGTTGACAGATCAGCTTTGCAGGATGGAACCTTGTCATGGACCTATTTTTTAAATTTCCGAGTGTTCGCTGGCCATGTCATTGACATGATCTGCCTTTTCTGAAGAAAAGCTTTAACACTCTTTGCACTGTGGCAAGATGCATCATCATCATCCTGAAAAATGACTTCATCACCACCAAACCTATTTTCTACCTATGAAATTAGAAAAGTGTCCAAAATTTCAGTGCATTGACTGTTGAGGTCTCCCCTGGTTCTTTACCTGCCGTGCAGCCCCATATCATAAATGTGTAGGAAATTTGAATGTTTTCTTCAGGCAGTCATCTTTATATGTTTATTTAGAGCAGCACCAGACAAAAGTTCCAGAATCATCTCCTTGGCCAATGCAGATTTGTGATTCATCACTGATATCACTTTCCTCCAGTCATCCACACTCCATGATCGCTTCTCTTTAGCCCACCGTAACCTTGTTTTCTTCTGTTTAGATGTTAGTGCTGGATTTCATTTGGCTTTTCTATACATAAATCCCATTTCATTCAGCCAATTTCTTACAGTTCTGTTACAAACATTGACACCCATTTAATTTGTTGTGTATTTTATATTTTCAAGGCATCCTGACGTTCACCATCTTCCTTGGTCTAGCTGTAGGTTTTCCTATTATAACCTTCCCATTTTGTTTATACTTGCACCGGATTTTAGACTCATCTTTTGCCACACTCCTTGTTGGATTTCATTCTTGAAGGAGTTTTATAATCCTTTCCATTCTTTCAATTGACAGCTCTCTTGTTGGAGCCATGTTTCCTTTCAAAAAGTCTAAGGTTAGGTATGTAAGCACTCACTTTTAACTGCAGACTAATTTGCATTTTTAGACTTATGCTGGTATTTGTTTTAGAAATGCAAATTGCAAGGTGATTCCATAATTTTTCCTCAACAGTGAGTGATTCCATAATTGTTTATTCTACTTGATCTGGAAAAAAATATGCCATTTATGAAAACAATTCAATTTAACTTAATGAAGCCAGAAAGTTCAGCTATTAAACATACATTGTTTTTTGTCATATCTGTGACTTGTTTATTTGCTAGGAAGTAAAAAAAAAAAAGCCAGGTGAACATAATCTAAGAGTGGCGATTCCATCATTTTTGCCAGTGGTTATAGAATGGTCTTGATATGTATTAGTTTCTATATTGTATAGAGAAAACATGCAGCACTTTAATAATATTATCTACTGTATATCTGTATTGAATTTATTACATGAAAGATGTGTTGAAATTTTGTTAGGTGTAATATTTTGAGCAATCTTACATGAAAAAAATAATAAAGATGTTCTGCACTCCACTAAAAGTAGAAAAAAGATCAATCGCACTTTCACATGGATATTAAAATTTTTGAGGCATGACAAAGACTACACTAAAAAGTTTTCACCCAAACTCTCCCGCCCCCATATTTACCAACTTGTCTGTCTAAAATACATTATGTGTTAACATGAACACAAACATGAACGAGGTGAAAATCTTAATAAATGTGTTTAATACAAAGAAAACCTGCAGATATTTTAGAGCCAAAACAAAAATATAGAAAGATGACAGAGAGAAATCAGAACATGAAGTTGTCGAGTCCATCCTCCATAAACTGCTTATAGATGGCCATGAACTTTGCCACGAAGGCCTCCAGGTGGTAAATGGCTTTGCTGCCCAACTGTAGTCTGTGTTCATAGTAGGCTGCCATTTGTGCCACCTCAGGTTTTAGATGGCCATCACAGTTACTGAGCAGCTCACACACAAGCCCCTGCACAGTCAAGAGACACAAAATGACTGCAAATTTAACTGACTTGAAGAAAATTATTTTAAATGGATTTAAGGAGCTCTGAACTGGTGAGCACATAAGAGAGTGCAATATAATCAGACCATACCTTCATGATGATTTCTGCTGGAATACAGTGAGTTAATAGTTCATAAAGTCTTGCCCGAACCTCCAAAAGTCTTGAAAGAAATGAACAAATTAAGATTTCTATCAATTAATTACATAATACCCATAACAAGGTAAACATTCAGGTCATTCAGACTAAAGCTCATAGTAAAAAGCAGCTGTAAAACACAACTGCAAACACTGATTGACTACCCTGACTCGAATAATATCCTTGACGAGTAATGAGAGGACAGAACACCATTAGCCAATGATTTGTTGTTTTTTCAGGCAAATATGATGTGCTACATGATCATTTACTAATTTGTTTCCCTTTGTCTGTATTAATGCACTTAAGTGGCCTGGCCATGTGTTATAACACTATGTTAGCCTTCACTTTTTAGCAGAGTCAGTTAGGTTTCTGGGCAACTTTTACTTGGATAGAGGGCTAGCTAATGTATTTATCATTTGTCCACCCCTGGATACTTTAACACCCTATAGTTGTAATTGTTCAAAGAGCCCAAGTTGGCTTGGTAGTGAGACACCACACCTAGACATACAGTACTAACCTTTGTGGGCTCTGCTGATTGACGATGGCGTTAGCCGTCTCTCTGAGGTACACTTCCCAGTCTGTTTCAGGGATGTCCTGATCTGCAGAAAAAGGATACCTGAAGACAGGTACATAAAAAGATCAGCTGTTTTTCCCTGCAGCAGGTACTGTTTATGTACACAAATGATGTCTACAGTTTCCTTTGATTAAAAAAAGTTACATGTTTAGAGAGATACAATGCTGTGATAAAGTATTTGTATCGTGATTAATTCTGTTTTTGTCTCTCTCTCATACTAAATTGTTTCAGAAATTAAAACAAAATCTAAGATAAAATAAAGGCAACCTGAAAAAACACAAAATACAGTTTATATGATGTTATTTATTGGAGCAAAAAAGTTATCCAATACCAATTGGGCCTGTGTGAAAATGCATTTGCCCTATAGTACTAATTCCCCAAACCTATGAAATTGCATTCATAACGGGGTTCAGCTGGACTAGACGCAACCAGGCCTGATTACTGCAAACCCTGTCCAATCAAATCAACACTTAAATAGAACTTTTTCAACAGCATGAGGTTGGTTAAAAGGTCTAACCCAGTTACACACTATGATTGAAACACATCAGTCTAGAAAGGGTTACAATGCTATTTCAAAGGACTTGTGACTCCAAATGACCATCATCTGCAAAATGGAAAAAATCGGCACAGTGGTGAACCTTCCCAGAAGTAGCCAACCTTCCAAAATTCCCCCAAGAGCACAGCAACGACTCATCCAGGAAGTCACAAAAGACCCAAGCACAATATTAAAGGACCTAAAGGCCTCTCTTGTCACTGCTAACCCAGAAGAACATTAAGCCTTGTCTGAATTTTGCCAAAACACACCTTGATGATCCTCAAACCTTTTGGGAGAATGTTTGGGAGAAATTAAGGAGTCAAAAGTGGAACTGTTTGGAAGACAGGGGTCCTATTACCAAACACCAGTTTCCATAAAAAGTATATACCTACAGTCAAGCATGGTGGTGGAAGTGTGATGGTGTGGGGATGCTTTGCTGCTTCAGAGCCTGGGCAACTTGCAATAATTGAGGGAATCATGAATTCTGCTCTTTACCAGAAAATACTAAAGGAAAATGTCTAGTCTTCAGACTGTAAGTTGAAACTCAAGCACAACTGGATTAAGCAGCAAGACAATGACTAGGTTTACATGGACAGCAGTAATCTAATTATTGACCTTACTCTGAGTAAGACAATATTGTGATTAAGGTGTTTACATGAGTCCCTTTTAGAATACTCCTTTCATGTACCTGTTTTACATGTTATAGAACATAGTTTGATTAACAGCACGCGTCATTACGTCACCGTGCCACGCCATCCGACGTACCTCCAGAGTTTCCAGTATCAACATACAGTTTGTCTTCGTTATGGCACCGTATACAGTTTTGGGTGTTTTTATTTAAAAATTTTACGAACGCTTCAAATGCAGTTAATTATTTGACATGCTGGTTTTTTCCCCCCAATTATTTGTCTTAGAGTCAATGCTCCGGTACACGCTTGATAGAGTGGCTCTACTCACAGACCAGTTGACAATTAGAACGTAAATGGTGTTAAACCAAATTGGTAGTATTTCCAACAGCATGGAAGGAGAGCCTAGTGAACTATAGAAAATCTCTTGGTGATGCTAGAAAAGTCTCTCTCTCCACCTTAATAGGAGATAACAAAAACAATGAGATTTCTATTCAACACTGTAGCAAAATTAACTAGGAACAAAACCACTACAGAAAGAGGCACACAATCACTTCATAGCAGCGAAGATTTCATGAATTTTTTCATTGGTAAAGTTGAAAATATTAGATGTGAAATTCAGACTATTAAATTAAAACCAGACAGTATTATAATTAACCCTATAGATGCATATAGGCCTATATGCATATGCCTAGCATTATCTGATCAACATTTAGAATGTTTTACTCACCTTAGAGAGACCGAACTAACTTAATTAATCTCTTCAGCAAAATCATCAACGTGCATACTCGATCCCTTACCTACACGTTTCTTTAAACAGATTTGTCCAGAAGTAATTAAAACGCTTCTAAATATAACCAATTCTTCCCTTAGCACTGGCTATGTACCTAAATCATTTAAATGAGCAGTTATTAAACCCCTGATTAAAAAACCTGACCTTGACCCCTCTCAACTGTCCAGCTATAGACCTATATCAAATCCCCTCTTTTTCTCCATGATCTTAGAAAAGGTTGTAGCACAGCAGCTATGCTTGTACCTACATAGGAACAACATTCATGAAATGTATCAGTCGGGGTTTAGGCCTCATCATAGCACAGAGACAGCGTTAGTTAAAGTAGTAAACGACCTACTACCGGCCTCTGATCAGAGTTGTGTTTCGTTGCTTGTATTACTCGACCTTAGTGCAGCTTTTGATACTATAGATCATACTATTCTCCTTGATAGATTAGAAAATATTGTTGGAATTAAGGGAACAGTCCTCTCCTGGCTCAGGTCCTATTTGATCAATCGTTATCAGTTCGTAGATGTAAATGGCGACTTCTCCACGCATGCCGAGGTTAAATTTGGCGTTCCACAAGGTTCTGTTTTAGGCCCACTGCTTTTTACTTTATATATGCTACCTCTAGGTCAAATTATTGATAAACATGGAATTAGCTTCCACTGTTATGCTGATGATACACAGCTGTATGTTTCAGCAAAGCCAGATGACAGACAGCAGCTTAGTAAAGTTGAGGAATGTGTAAAGGATATTAGACGTTGTATAACAGTGTAAATTTGCTGTCCCCTCAAAAAACTCACACAGCCATTAATGTCTAAACCGCTGGCAAAAAAAGTGAGTACACCCCTAAGTGAAAATGTACAAATTGGGCCCAATTAGCCGTTTTCCCTCCCCGGTGTCATGTGACTTGTTAGTGTTACGGGTCGGCTGTGGCTCAGGTGGTAGAGCGGGTTGTCACTAATCGTAGGGTTCACGGTTCGATTCCTGGCCCACGTGACTCCACATAACCGAAGTGTCCTTGAGCAAGACACTGAACCTCAAGTTGCTCCCAATGGCAAGCTAGCGCCTTGCATGGCAGCTCTGCTAGCATTGGTGTGCGAGTGTGTGTGTGAATGAGAACCAGTGCAAAGCGCTTTGGATAAAAGTGATATAAGTGCCCCATTTACCATGATACAAGGTCTCAGGTGTGAATGGGGAGCAGGTGTGTTACATTTGGTGTCATCGCTCTCACACTGGTCACTGGAATTTCAACATGGCACCTCATGGCAAAGAACTCTCTGAGGATCTGAAAAAAAGAATTGTTGCGCTACATAAAGATGGCCTAGGCTATAAGAAGATTGCCAAGACCCTGACACTGAGCTGCCGCACCGTGGCCAAGACCATACAGTGGTTTAACAGGACAGGTTCCACTCAGAACAGGCCTCACCATCATCAACTAAAGAAATTGAGTGCACATGCTCAGCATCATATCCAGAGGTTGTCTTTGGGAAATAGACGTATGAGTGCTGCCAGCATTGCTGCAGCAATGCCTGTCAGCCTGTCAGTGCTCAGACCATACGCCGCACACAGCATCAAATTGGTCTACATGGTTGTCGTCCTAGAAGGTAGCCTCTTCTAAAGATGATGCACAAGAAAGCCCGCAAACAGTTTGCTGAAGACAAGCAGACTAAGGACATGAATTACTGGAAACATGTCCTGTGGTCTGATGAGACCAAGATAAACTTATTTGGTTCAGATGGTGTCAAGCGTGTGTGGCGGCAACCAGGTGAGGAGTACAAAGAAAAGTGTGTCCTGCCTACAGTCAAGCATGGTGGTGGGAGTGTCATGGTCTGGGACTGCATGAGTGCTGCCGGTACTGGGATGCTACAGTTCTTTGAGAGAACCATGAATGCCAACATGTACTGTGACATAGTGAAGCAGAGCATGATCAGTATGCAGTATTCCAGCAAGATAACTACCCCAAACACACCTCCAAGACGACCACTGCCTTGCTAAAGAAGCTGAGGGTGAAGGTGATGGACTGGCCAAGCATGTCCCCAGACCTAAACCCTATTGAGCATCTGTGGGGCATCCTCAGACGGAAGATGGAGGAGAACAAGGTCTCGAACATCCACCAGCTCCGTGATGTCATCATGGAGGAGTGGAAGAGGACTCCAGTGGCAACCTGTGAAGCTCTGGTGAACTCCATGCCCAAGAGGGTTAAAGCAGTGCTGGAAAATAATGGTGGCCACACAAAATATTGACACTTTGGGCCCAATTTGGACATTTTCACTTAGTTGCCAGCCGTTTAAACATTAATGGCTGTGTGTTGAGTTATTTTTAGGGAACAGCAAATTTACACTGTTATACAAGCTGTACACTCACTACTTTACATTGTAGCAAAGTGTCATTTCTTCAGTGTTGTCACATTAAAAGATATCAAATATTTACCAAAATGTGACGGGTGTACTCACTTTTGAGAGATACTGTATTTGTTTACTCAAGCCTACCATGACTAGACTTTCTGTTACGCTAAGCACAGTCCTAACAATCTCTTCTCTCCCTCTCACCTTCTATCGAGCCACACATGATTTTAGGGAGATACTAGAGATCCTGATCCTCTCTGCTCTCCAGACCTGCCTGATCTGTTTCAGATGTCCTACCGCTGGATGGAGCTCTCATCTACTCTAATTCCAGATTGTTGGGACTACGGCTTGTCCTACGGCCAAACAGACTTCATATAAAATAATAAAATATAAAAGTTCATATAAAAGTTCATAATGAACTTTTTACACTATCTGTTGTTACCCAGATGAGGATGGGTTCCCTTCTGAGTCTGGTTCCTCTCAAGGTTTCTTCCACTTGACATCTTAGGGAGTTTTTCCTTGCCACCGTCGCGACGGGCTTGCTCAATTGGGATAAATTCGCACATTTAAAATATGTATACCGTGTTTATATGTTTCTGTAAAGCTGCTTTGAGACAATGTCTATTGTAAAAAGCGCTATACAAATAAAATTGAATTGAATGCTGTACGTGCAAATAGACGACTGCTTGAAACCATGGGCTGCGTCCCAAATCGCATACTTACCTACTATATAGTAGCTGAAATACATGTATTTCGTCTACAACAGGCCTAGAGCAGGCAAGTCCATGGTTTGGGATGCAGCCGTGCTCTCGTTTGCCGTGAAACAGTTGAGCACTGCTGTGTGTGATCGTGTCCTGTTGCAAAATGCGGTGAAAACTCTCACACGACGTTAATAATGTGATTAAGGTGTTTACATGTTTATAATACACGTCGAGAATGTGACTAAAACAGGAACACTCCACGTCTTAATTCAATTTGTGTTTACTTCGAGTATGACTTTAATCGGATTAAGGTAATTAAAAATTGCTGTTTACATGGTAGTTTCTTAATCGGGTTAATATTGGATTATTGTTGTCCATGTAAACGCACTGAGTGATCCAAGGCATAGGAGTAAGTACTAGTCCAAGAAGTAAGTGAAGTTACTTCTTTTAATTTCACCTACGGAACCAGCTTCCGATAACTACAGCTATTGGAAATATTTGGTTGCAGTTATTGCTGCTAGAGGTGGCACAACCAGATATTAAGTTTAAGGGGGCAATTCATTTTTCACATTGGTGATAAGTTATCCAACACCTTTTTGGCTTCAATAAAAAATAAAATCTGTATTGTGTGTTTACTCAGGTTGCCTTTATGTTATATTTCATTTGAAGATCTAAAACTATTTAGTATGATGTATACACAAAAACAGAAGAAACCAAATACTTTTTTCACATCACTGTACATAACTCTGTTTCACATCAAAAGATCTGCATCTAGTCTTGCCCCTGTCATAATCATTGGCCATCACTCACTGTTGCACTCGACAGGCCTCACACATGAGAAGAGCTTTGCGAAGGTTGCGACCTGACTTCTCGGCGATCCGTTTGGCCAGCTCAGGTGGGAGAATAAGCCCTTCCTTTTTGCACACGCTCATCATAACACTGCACACCTGAAATAGTGAATGAACTGAAAGGTCACACACACAAAACCTTTCAGTGGTCAGCCAGCTGCCTTCTAACCTCCACCAGGCTGTAACTGCATGATGTGCTCAAGTTAAACTATACTGGTGTACAATGATGAAATAGGGATGTCAAGAGATCCAGTAATGAAAACACTAAAAGACCGGTTTCATTAATTTAACAATGAAAAAAGTTAACTTTGTTTAAAGTTAAGTAAAGATTGAACAATATGCAACATAAGTTAATATGGAATAGCTTTCTTTGGAGACAGCTTTTACACATGGATGTGTTGTTCCTTTCATTTTTCATGGCCTCTCACAATTGATAAACTTTCAAGAAGCTGCGTTAACATGAAGTGTAGCTGTGTTGAAGCAGATAATCATAGCCACCTAGATTTTAGCCTAATTTGAGTCACTCAGCTAGTCTAGTGAAAAAATAAGTACACCCCATGGAAAAAGTTTTTTTTTTTTTAAGTTATATATATATATATATTATATATATATATATATATATATATTTGGACAAGCAAGCATTTGATTATCTTTGAAACAGTACCTATTAATAAAGTTGATCTACTTGAACAAAACCCACAAGGAAACTTATTTTTTTCAATCATTTATTCAACAGAAATATCAATAGATGTGATATTCTTCTGTGGAAAAAGTAAGTACACCCTTGTCGCCAGAAGCTAGTATTGCCCCTTTTAGCAGAAATAATTTTTTTGAAGGCGTTTTGCATAATTGTCCACCAGGCTTGCTGGTATTTTGGACCACTCTTCCATGCAATATTTTTTCAGTTACAGGATGTTTGAGGGTTTTCTTACATGTACTGCCAGTTTCAAATCCCCCCATAATATTTCAATGGGATTAAAATCTGAGCTTTGACTAGACTATTCCATAACCCTCCATTTCTTCTTTTTGAACCATTCCTTGGTGGATTTGCTAGTGTGCTCAGGATCATTATCCTGTTGAAAAGTCCACTTTCGGTTCAACTTCATCTTTTGGACATATGGCCTGACATTATCTTCAAGCATTCTTAGATGTGATGCAGAATTCATAGTTGAATCAATGAATGAACCGGTCCAGTCCCTGAGGCAGTGAAGCAACCCCAAACCATCACATTCCACCACTGTGCTCCACAGTAGGTATGAGGTGCTTCTCCTGAAAAGCTGTCTTTGGTCAACACCAAACATGTCTTCTGTTACTGTGGCCAAACAACTCTGATTTGTCTGTCTAGAGCAGTGGTTCTCAAATAGGGGTACGCGTACACCAAAGGGTACTTGGGGGTACGTGAAAGAAAGTGGAAACTGACATTTAGGAATATATCATGAAAATAGGCTATTGTAATTTTTTTTAAATACAAAATTAGGACTACACAAATATACATTGAAAATAAATTCATAAATTTACAATGCATTTAATTTTATTTCCTTATTTATTGAACATCAGGAGCAGTGTATGCGGCAATAGCGTAGGAGAGGTTGGGACAAAATGGACAGGTAGATTCTTAAAAGTGGACAAGATTCCTCCTCTAGAAGACACAGTATATTGATACACTGATACAGTACATCACCTTTATTAATAGGCACTGTTTCATAGAGGATCAAATGTTTGCTTGCCCAAATGTCACACACACGATAAATAAATAAATAAATAAATAAATAAATAAATAAATAAATTTACAAAATCCTATTTCCATGGGGCATATCTGTCTGGCTTTCCAACTACCTCACTATCAAACATAAAAGCCTGTGTTATATATGATATGGTTTGAGGGGTTAGTGTAGCTACCTCCTCAGTGCTTGGCAGTGGCACTCTTACAGCCAGGCACCTGCTCCTGATGGGAGAGATCACTTTAGAGGTGGAGTTGCAGCACAGGATGAGGCGACAGGTGCCCATGTATTTCTCCATGGTACGGCGCAGGGCATGTTGCGCGTCTTTGGTGAGCCGGTCCACCTCCGTCAGAAGAACCACTGCAGTTGTAAGAAGAACATGAGGCATTCTGCACTTACAAACACTGCAAAAAAATTATAAACCTTTATAGATATTCAGACACTGTCAAAATCATGACGACACACTGGAGAGTAACAAAGGGTAAGAATACAGATAAGTAGTACATGTGTGCAGCCAATAGTGATAAACATACAAGCATATACAACTTATGTTGAATGTAAACAAAATGAAAATCTTTACTGACCTTTGAACTCTCTCTGTGTGCTGGATTGTATCTGCTGTGACTGAGCCACTGTTTTGATTAGCTCTTGGATGACGACACGGTCACTGTTTCCTGCATCACTACAAACCCAGACACACCAATGGGTCAGGCACCAGTCAAAATATTGAGAAATATGACTCAGTTAAAATAATAGCACCCACAGTATGTGGCAGCTTACCTTGGATTCACCTCCAAATGGTAGTTACTTGCAATTGTGTTGATTTCAATCTTTTTTTTAGATGGAGCCTGTATGGAGAAATATTTATCAATGCAATAATCAGAAACTGGTGCTGAAATTATTAAACCTATCATTTCTAGCGTACAGATTTAATCACTGGAGACTTCTCCAAGCATTTAATACCTCTGAAAGGAGTTTTCAGAACATAATGATAGTGCTTACTACAATGGACTGGTGTTCAATCCGGAGCTTCTCCACCCCAGCACCATACAGCTCACGGAGGAGACACATAATTCGGGTCTTTTTGCCAGCACCTGATGGACCATAAACAAGCAGGTGCGGGAAATCACCACATTGTACCTGTATGAAACATTATAGGAAGAAAGCACACTTATGGTCATTTGCAACAATAACATTAATTATAAAAATATACATAAAAATGTCTCGTGCTCTAAACATGTACTTGATTTTGAACTTTTTAAAGGAAAATGTTCCAACAAAATGGTCAGAAAAATGAATGTTAATAAGGTTTCATATGCTCTGGTCACATTTTACTGTCCTTCATTTGTGTAAGTATTTAATCGTCATTGTATAAGTAAGAAAAGTAATGATGTTTCTTTTAAAGTGATACACAGAATCTATCAAGTGAAAGCCAATTTAATGTTTAAAAAAAAAATTGTTTTAGGTTTATATTAAATGGCAAGTACAACCCCAATTCCAAAAAAAGTTGGGACGCTGTGAAGAATGTAAAGAAAAAGAGAATGCAATGATTTGCAAATCTCATAACCCCATATGTTATTCACAACGGAACACAGAAAACATATCAAATGTTTAAACTGAGTTATTTTACCATTTTAAGGAAAAAAAATAAGGCAATTTTGAATTTGATGACCGCAACACATCTCAAAAAAGTTGGGACGGGGCATCCTCTGGCTATTTATTTTTAGTAACACTTACTTCTCCAGCCTTTTGTTGCCCTGTCCCAACTTTGAGACGTGTTGCAGCCACCAAATTCAAAAATACCTGTTTTTTTTTTTTTTTTTTTTACTTAAAATGGTACATTTACTCAGTTTAAACATTTGAAACGTTTCCTCTGTTCTATTGTGAATAACATATGGGGTTATGAGATTTGCAAATTATTGCGTTTTGTTTTTATTTACATTTTACACAGCATCCTAACTTTTTTGGAATTGGGATTGTACAATTAATTTTCTAAAAAGATCTGGGGAAATACTGAACATATATTTTGTATAAATTCTTATACTTCTCATTCTCAGAGGGAAATTGTGCACTTCCTTAACAAGAGTCTTAATACAAATCTTGCCAATACACAACTGTAATTTTAAAAGAAGACAAATATATATTATTGATTTGTTGTCACATACATCACAGGAAAACCTTTCTTTTGTAGGTTTTTTTTGTCTTCAAGGTTTTCTAACTTATGATATTTATGTACTTTAATTATTCAACCTGTATAATGTATTATTCGAAATAAGAAAGCAAAACTTTCTACTAATTTTACCCCAACCTCACTACTAATTTACACATTAAATTATTGTATGGGACACTGACCACATGCAGATTTGTGTATTTGTTTAATATGTGAAGCATTTTTGTATGCTTGTTCAAGCTATAACTATAAACTTTTAACTGGATATAACAAAATAATAATAATAAAAAAAAAGTCTCTCTCTGTAGCATAGTAATTGTGTTTTATCCCAAAGCATATGCAGAAGCACGCGCCTTCTGTGTCTAAGTGGATGTTTATTATACAGCTGGGGAGTCTGAACTCACTGAGTTTAAACTGTCTAGTAAGTTTGTTAATGTGAGAAAACCCCAGTACACTTTGGTATTACAGCCATCTAATTAGTTCATACTATTTTCTGTTCTTAATTGCTAGTCCCGGAAAAATGAACTCGTTATTCCGTAGAAGCAGCGGTTTACATGTACACAACTGATGTTTTATCTCTCGGCTTGTTACAGAACATACACAAGCTGGCTAACATCCTAGCTAACTAGTAATGTACCGAGCTTTGTGCAGTCCTTACCAGACTTTTGAGCTGATTTGCTTGTTCTTTATGATAGTCCAGCTTCGCCAGAGACGTTGGTCTGTACTTATCAACCCACAAACTCATTTTGTTTTAGAAATGAGTGAACTTTTAATCAGACTTGTGTCTGAGCGCGCAGTCTTATTGCTGCTCCCGCGAAATACAACAAAACCGCGCGCGCACACACAACTGTTCACACGGATGTAGTACGGAAGGCGCCGAGGGACAAAATGATAGCGTTTGGTAATAGAGACTGAAGGCCGGGCTGCTTTTCAATAACCAAACTGATGCTTCCAAGTTTCCTCGCTCTTCCGTCCTCCAGCCCGTGACCAGGGTGTTTATCATTTCTTATTTGTGCATCCTCATTTCCTTTCCTTGCTTCTTTTCCTTGCATCTTAGCTCCATTGTAAGCAAATTATTATTTAATTATATTTCACACAAAATACCAGGACATCATCAAAGAACTTATTGTTTGAGATTGTGTCTGATGTAATGTTCCCCTTGATATAATGTGGCAAATGTAATGTTCCCCTAGAACCTTTACAGTAATATCAGTACAGTGTACAGTGAGGCTCCACTTGCACAGATCCCCAACCTCATAAATTTTCTCAATAGCCTTCTAAAACATTCTCTAACACAGAAATCTGTTTGAAATGCTGGGCATTGTAACTTGTGTTCTGAAATGGCAGAAGTACTTTATCAGTAACTGTCTAGTCCTCAAACTATGTACACTATTTGCATCAGTAGGCAAAAAGAATAGTCTGAATAGTGCTGTGAGTGCACTATATTATAACATGCTTTGTTGAACCACTTTTTGTGTCGCAATATTTATTTATTTATTTTTTAATTGATTTACTATCACTATCTTACACACCTGTCACCTTTTCAGTGGGAGATACAGTAGTGGATATGCACTTATTTTCAGGGCCACCTGAAATGGTTCTGTCCATGGTTCAGTCCACAACACCTGGCGATGAGCTATGCACCTGAGAGGGTGACAAAGTGTGTGTTTATGCACAGATGACACTTCATCCTTACAGTAGGCTTTTCAAAAAGGTGTCGCTTACTTTTAGTTTTAGTCCTCACTTTTTGATGTTCAGAGTCAAGACAAGAAATACCAGACCACACACTGTGCACAATATAGACACTATACACAGGATTGGTGCACACATTACAAATGTTGATTTCACATAAGTATGAGTTTACCATCCACTAAGGAAGGTTTTCATGAACAATCTTTCGTGCATTTATTCAACAATACAATCCAGACATTCAGTACAGAAGCATGATTGTGAGTGCGATATTGCTTTTATACAAAAGAAATTAATATGAAGTAAGTGATATTTTGGACACAATATGGACATAAAATGATCAGTTTATTTTTGCTCCGCTAGAGGAAATAGGGACTGGCACCCTGTCCAGGGTGTACCCCACCTTGTGCCCGCTGCTCCCTGGGATAGGCTCCAGGTTCCCCGTGACCCTGAAAAGGATTAAGCGGTATAGAAGATGGAGGGATGGATGGATGGATAGAGGAAATAGATCCTGAAGAAGCCACACACTTTATAGCACTTTGACTAACTGGCTGGCTAGCTCACATTCATTTGAACATTCCCTTTAAAGGTTCTTCTGGTGAAATTGGCATTCCTTCATCCTTTTCATCTAGGCTATATCTGATGAACTTTAATATTTTAAGTCAAAAGTTAGATTCCTGAAAAGTATCATTCAACCTGTCCATTGATGATGCCACTAACACTACTGTAATAACCATTTCGAACAAGGAGATGGACTGTTATGTAGCGAACACAGATGAGCGGAGTGATACACACAGTCAAACATTCCAGTGTGGTTATACTAAATATAAGCACTCTTGGAACCAATCAAATTAGTGGACCAGAACTAATTCTTGTATAATGTAAGACAAATAATTAAATAATAATTTGAGATTTTGTGGGGTTACATGAGATCAAGATGAGATTTTAACACTTACCAATTGATAAGTGTTAAAATGTTAATTATGAAGACTTCTAGATACCATTTGAACCATCTGTCTAAAGCAAAAAAAAAAACTATTTGCTGTTAAATTGCTTATTTGCACATACTGTAAATACCATGCTTACCTATCAGGAGAGTTACACTGCCTCTGCAATATTTAAACTTAGCCCGTTTAATATTGGAACAGATGGACTGGCTGCTTCAAATGGACCATTAATTGCATAAAGGCTTTTACAGGCAAGGAGTTAAAATTCCTTCTCATCCATGTTGTGGTAGTGTGTTTGTAGCATAAATGAAGCAGAAAGTTTAGGGAACAAAAGTGGGATATTTCAACCTTATTTTAAAATATGTTAAACTTCTAATAAGTTACAGTTTAGTGCACACTGTTAGAAGTGTACTAATATATGCAGCACATTTTCCATGTCCCTTACAATGCGTGTTGCAGCAGGTTTTAATAGCATGCATAATGTGGTTTGTGTGTGTGTGTGTGAGTGTGTGTGTGTGCGCGTGCATGTGTGTGTGTGAGTGGTGGAGGAGCCTTCAATAAAAAAACACATCATATAATTCATTTCATAGTTGGCAAAAACAGCATAGAGTCTCTTATCGGATAATAACTCCAGTGCGTGTAATATGGAAAAAGTCTAATATTATAGTGTCAGAGGAATCCTTGTCCACCAGAAATGGAATGGAAACTACTACTACAACTGTGCACTGTTCCAAGGCCGAGGCATAACAGGAATGCTTTACAGGTGAGGAGGGCATATGCAGAGGAATTTCAAAAGTCTGAATCATTTAAAATCATATGGAGTCCGGATCATATTTAACATGGTAACTGCTGTTTGTCAGAGCTGTGACAAATACATTTTATTTAAATTTAGTACTTTGTGTATGACTATTGTTATATTTGTATTTGTTAATTTAGCAGATGGTTTAATCCTAAGGGATCAAAATGTAAGTAAATCAAAATATAAGAAATTGGTATCATGTTATGGTTTTACTAACATGATCTTCAACCAGAGGTGTTAAATGCATTGGGTAATATTTTACACAATTACACAAACCCTTTATACAATTTAAGTACTGCTATGTGCTTACTGCGAACTAACCCTATAGGCAGTACACTTTTTTTCATTGCCATACGTATGTGAGGTGATCTGAAAAAATCAG
This sequence comes from Ictalurus punctatus, assembly GCF_001660625.3. Lineage (NCBI taxonomy): Eukaryota > Metazoa > Chordata > Actinopteri > Siluriformes > Ictaluridae > Ictalurus > Ictalurus punctatus. The sequence goes on along the minus strand of NC_030431.2, from coordinate 10,378,998 downwards.
GTTGTGACCAAGATTGAGTTTTGCTTCCTATAGCATACTGTACTTGTGACCTGTACATCATATATATATATATATATATATATATATATATATATATATATATATATATATATATATATATATATATATAAATTATTATTTTTTAAAATTTCTGCCTAGGATAAAGATCATATAAGTCAGATGAGGAGACAGTTTAACAAACACGTAATATTTTTCATTTTTATTTATTGCATATAAAATTCAATGTAAGTTAAATTGATAAAAAGTTGTTTTGAGAGAACTAATGTGTTGGTGTCTTTCAGTTAAATTGGAATTGGAATCTTTAAAAAAAATCTACTTATTTATTTATTTATTTATTTATTTATTTATTTATTTACTTTTTGGGATAATCAGATTTTCAAATGCTTTAACTTTACTTGACTTGACTTTAACTTGACTTTACTATGATTGAGATTATTGCAAAATAGACAAAGATTTAATTACAGAAAAGCCCATAGTAAGTTGAAGGGTCCCAGGCTACTATTGATATACAAACACTGCTACAAAAAGTTTAAGGTCAATATAAAGGAAATGCTAGCTAATGTTTCATCTAAAACTTGACTTGCATACCCATGAGCCTTTAAATACAAGAACAGATGTGAATCCTCTCTCTCTCTCTCTCTCTCTCTCTCTCTCTCTCTCTCTCTCTCTCTCTCTCTCTCTCTCTCTCTCTCTCTCTCCTTGGCACCACACTGCCTCTTTCCCTAAGAGTCTCCTCCTCCTCCTATCTTTGAAGGTACTCACTTAGGTCAATGTGACCCTAGAGCGGGTAGTTTCAGAAACGCTGAATTTATAAAAGGATATTTGAATGTAAAGGTTTCTGTCTTACTGATAGTGACCTCGTCCCATATCACCTCAATGGACTGCTTAAGATTCAGGTAACCATTTCTCATTATTTCCCATATAGCACTATCTTTGTCATTGTTGAAATGTGCATTATGGTGGTTTGGAAATGTATTGCAATTTGAGAGGATTTGTTCATGTAAAACTGTCATGATACTCTTTGATGCTCCATTTATACTTGAATGGTCTTGTTTTAGATTATACAATATTAAAAAATAATGCAATTATTTTTGTATTTAATATATTTTAATTGTACAAGTATGTATATCTTTAGGATCCATAGCACCACATGCAAATCCTACCACAAAGTAGCAGTGATAACTCGTCCTGACATATCCAGGCTTGAGAGCAGGTGCAGATTACAACATTCTGAATTATAATTATGAGCAGAATATCTAATAAGAGTTCCAACAGAATGGAAATTGGACTTTTCATAACAGGTTTTGGTTGAACTGAGGATAAAAAGGAAATGCAAGCACCATAATATTCTTTACCTTTCTTTTGTTTGCAGATTTCTGAAAGGCTCGTGGAAAAATAAACTGATCCCCAACCAATCTTCTTTCATCTAAAGGCTTTGTGAAGTTTTGTAGTTTCACAGTGAGAAATAACTTTGAACTGAGCAGGATGTATGGCTTTAGTGGCTCAGTAGTGGCTCTTCCAGTTCCCCAGAATTCCCAGACTATCCTGGGATCAGCATTCAGCCACCTGCAAGGGGAAATTTTGCCCCCATCCACCCAACTTAGCTTCCAGACTATGGGCTCTAAATCATTATGGCACTTAGGCAAGCTGTGTGACCAAAGAAATTTTGTCCTGGTAGAGGTTTCGCGGCCACTGCCCCGCATTATAAAACATAAGCCCAGCTCAATTGTTTTCTCAGAAAGGAATGACACAGTACAATATGATGATTGTGTCAGACCTGAACACAAACCCTTCAACTATGAGAGCTCAGATGGAGGGTCGCCCTCAGGACATGAGGATAACAACAGCAATGATGATGCTAGTGGTGTTTACCCTGGGCTGCACAGACAATTCATCATCAGTCAGAAACGCAAAAGTATACGCAGAGGCAGGTTAAGGAGAAGAAGGTCAAGAAAGGAACAGGATGCTTTACCCACTGTTACGGAAACAAAACCAGAGACCACAGTTACTGAGGTTAAGGAGGATGGGATCACACTCAATGAGGAACAGGTGAGAGTCTTTGCACTACAAAAACATTTGGGGTGACTATGGTTAAGGTGGTAGTGCGGGTTGTCCACTAATCGCAGGGTTGACGGTTTGATTGTTTTCTTTCCTGTCCTAGTTAAGTCTCAGTTAAGCTAAGTGTGCAGTACAGATTCCAAAGTACTATTATTACAGAACACTACAAAACACTATGTACTCAGACATTTTAACTACAGTAGTCTGAAATTCGGGACATGATCTAGATATTAAGCAAGTAAGTGCATCTTACAATCTTCATTAAGATGGTGTGAAAAGATTCCTGACAAGTTCTAGCTACTAAGGGGAAAAGGATATAAAAACATTATACTTGGAAGATTATTTAACATAATAAGGTGTTATGTTAGAAGAAGAATCATTGAAGAATAAAGAATCATTACATGCTTTTACAGCCCAGGGTCAGTTCCATTCCATGGTAAGAAACAGGTACACACTCTACATAGTACAAACTCTATGGCTATACATAGCAAATAAGTAATACTGGCACAATGCCTTTATGTTTCCCCCTTTTCCAGACCAGATAAACTGTTTGCTTTCTGAGATTTTTTTCCCATTTACAGTACAATTTCCAATTTTCTTTTCAATTTCTCACTTAAATATTGGAATAGTGTGAGTATGCCTACCACTTTGTTGCTCAAAATAATTATCCAATTATATTTTACTAAGTACTTTACTTCTTAATACCCACATCCTGTCAGGCATTTCAATGGCTTACCATAATTTTATTCCATAAAGTAAACTGCTTCTGTGATGTTTGCACCACACACATACTTAATAGTTAGAACGTGTTCAGCATTTTAGTGTATTTTATTAAAAATGTTTTTACCATCTTGTTCCCTAAAGTAACTACACGGTACTTTATACTTTGTATCATGAATGTACCTGGTTAATACCTAGTACTTAGTGGGCTGTAAAAGAAAGTGTTACTGTATTTTCTTTGCTATACATGATGGTTTGGTTTGATGTGGCTTTAGCTCTTATTAGAGGGCTTGATCAAGCTTCCCCACAAAACGAGGCTTTTAGGTTACTTTATAAAACACTGTGTTATATAGCAGTGTTGTTTTGGTGGAGGATTTTGTTATAACTCCAAAACCTTACCATAATGGAACATTTTTATGAACTAAAGCATATGTACTGTAATTATTCTTTTAGTAAGTTTCAATTAGAGCTCCCTGCAGTTGAACTTGCACTAACATGTTCAATTCTCAGACTTTTGGTGGTATCATCTTGAGCTTTTGTCTGATAAAAGTGGTTCAAATGTACCTAATTGGTTGAACAAATGTATTTTTCCTGAACAATTTTCATTCCCTGTGGTC
>NC_030431.2:10060582-10070582 GCF_001660625.3 Ictalurus punctatus | reverse complement strand
CCAATAAATAATAATAAATAATTCAAATTATTCTCTGTTCACTGTATTCAGATTACGTGTAAACATGGAGCATTAATACTTTTAACACTATGTGTGTGTTGGTGCAGAAAACCCCTCCTCATTCTCAGACAGCAGTCGACCTGAGCGTCTGCCCCTGGAGGATCTGCCCCTGGAGTCCTCCCTGCCCCACACTGACTCGGGCATCGGAGACGAGCAGGTGGGCGGCACCCTTAATGGCTCTGACCTGGGAGTTGTGGCCTCAGGTGTGGGAGGAGGTCCAGATGCCATGAGTGAGCTCCTGTGCACGCTTTCAGCAGAGGTGCGCAAGTCCCACGAGTCTCTGCTCGAGTCTCCGCTCGGTGCGGACACACTGAAGCCGGCCGCATCTATCTCCAGCATCAGCCAGGCCAACAAGGGCATCAATGTTAAGGAGATCCTTAAGAGCTTGGTGGCAGCGCCAGTGGAAGCCACTGAGACGGGTCCTGAGCCACAGCCGTACCATCCTGACCCGGCACTGAAGAGAGAGGCAGCTGCCATGCTGCCCATGCAGTTCCATTCATTTGACAGGTGAGAAAGCATTAAGAGCATCAGTTTGCACCATTATTTATGCCTTATGTTGTGTTTGCTAAGGATGTCCCTGCAACCTGGAATACGGTCTAAAAACATGAAGATAATGTGATGGAGGTTACTCTCAGGTCAGAGGTCTGGAGCGTGGACAGTAGGTTGTAAAATTCACAATGAAGAAGTGTTCAAAATGCTCATTGCTTTAGACCCATTAGCTTAAAGTTGGAATAAGTGATTTTTATTTTTTTTCGCTTGACCACCTCAGAGTAAGGTTTCAGCACTTCCTTTATGGCAGCATTTTTCCTGTATTTCAAATATATTTATAGCTAAAAATAGATATACATGTACAATGTACTTGGTCTTTTGTAGGCTGTATGTGCTTCAGTCGACTTTAGAACGTTAATGATTAGGAAAACTCAATAAATAAAAAATGTTCTAGAATATACACTACATCTTTTATGAGCTCCTTAAATATGAATAATTGATATTAAAAGGTTAATATTTTATCAAAAGCTTCTTCTTTTTTTTTTCAACATCTGGGTTATAGTAATGTGCGGCACTGACTACTTAAACTATGTGTTTTAGTTCACAGTGTCTGTTCAGGGCTGACCTGTATAGTAAACAATGTTAGCTACTGATATTCCTCATGTTGTTTTCTAGCTTTAGCATGGAAGGCGCTCGCTTCTTCCGTGCATCAGTCGTAAATGTTTATTTAATTTTTCCCATCCGAAATGCTTCTTGACAGTGTGACAGACAGTGTCTGCAGTTGATATTAAACCCAATCCAAATGTATAGAAATGAAGTATACTCTATCCAAACATTATATATATATATATATATATATAATGTAAATGTGTTCAGGAGTGTGGTTGTACCAGTGAAGAAACCTCCACCTGGCAGTCTGGCAGTGAACACAGTGGGCACACCCACCAGCAGTGCCATCCCCTCCTCCGGCAGCACACCAAACATTTTTGCTGCTGCCAGTGCCACACCTAAGAGCATGATCAACACAACAGGTATACTCAAACACACACACACACACACACACACCCAGAACCCTTTTAAAAAAAGAAAGAAAGAAAGAAAAACCTTTTTCTTGCAGTGTAGTATACACCCTTAATGGGAGCTTTAAAAAAAGCTTATTTAAAAATAAAAAAAAATCATATATGTAAGTATACATATATTGCCTGTGTGTGTGTGTATATGTATGTATATATATATATATATATATATATATATATATATATATATATATATATATATATATATATATATATGTGTGTATATATATATATATATATATATATATATATATATATATATATAATGTGTGTGTATGTATATGTGTGTGTGTATATATATATATATATATATATATATATATATATATATATATATATATATATAAAATGTGTGTGTGTGTGTGTGTGTGTATAACAACATTGCATTTACATTTATGGCATTTGGTAGACACCGTTAAAAAAGTGCTTTAAAGTTTCCATTAATATTGCATTATTAACTTCCACTTGTAATAATAGTGAGTCCAAATCTTAGTACCAGCTTTCACCATTGGGCCCTTGAACAAAGTAGCTCCAATTAGCTCACTCAGACTGTTCGCTTTTGTCTGCATGTTCTCATTGGTTGTTATAGTAACATTGCAGCCTTGTATATGCTGAGTAGTGTGTGGCAGACAGAAGTCAACTAGTTATTTAACTACTAACACTGAGATTCTGCTGTGGATTGTGTTGCATAAGGCAATGTGCAGTCCAGGTTTTAAATATATTTCAACTGACGGTGAAAGAAAACAGGCCAGCTCTTCACTGCCTTAAGCCCAACAAGTATTCCTCACCTGCTTTATGTTACTTTTCTTTAGTGGTGATGGTGTTGCTTTTGGGACAAATTTCTATAAATGCATAAAATCTGTCACAGGTTTTTTAACCCAAATGCAAGACAGTAGAAAATCTTTCCTGCTCAAGTTAGGTATGCCAGACATGGATTCAATCAACTGACCAGAAACAACAGGAAGGACAGTCACAAATAACTACAAGGGTAGTAAATGCTAGAACTCATCAATTATACAGCCTTATAAGTGGACGTTAATAACACAATGACATATTTATAGTACTAATATACAATAACAGCAGTAGATAACAACAATATGGTACACAAGTTATTATATATACTCAGGGTGTATCAGTATTAGTGATGATATAAACATTTTCGGAATAGCCGAGCCTCCGGGTGGTTTGTGAAGGTTGTAAGGAAATGTGCTACAATAGAAGATGTATGTTTTAAGATGTATTACCATGTAGGTGCTGTTTGAATGGTGAAGATTATGATGGTGTAACTTGTCCGTGACATTTATTAGCCATATGTCAGCGTTAGCCTAATCCAAGCTTTAAGTTGGTGTGTCTGTCACGTCCTGCAGGTGCCACAGACTCGGCTTCGTCCTCCTCTGCGTCATCCTCCAGCTTTGTGAATGGTGCCACCAGTAAAAACCTACCTGCTGTGCAGACTGTCGCACCCATGCCCGAGGACACAGTGGAGAACATGAGGTACGCCTCCCTGTTCTTCATCTCTGCACAACTCCACTCACCTCCATTGTCTATTCGCCTTAACATGTCTTTGAACTCTTCTTGTTCTCTCTTTTTATGCACATTTGCGTCACCTTCTTCAACACCACACTACACACGTTCCCTCTGCTTGACCTGTCTGTTCTGCTGGCTTCATTTTCTTCTTCTCTTGCTCTTTTTTCCCCTCAGCCTTTTAATGTTTCTGATTCACTCTCAGCTGCAGCCCCTTCATACATTCTGATGGAAAAAAAAAGACTGACACTTTTGTTTTGTGTGTTTGAAAGAACGAAAGCTGTCAGACCTTGTGGGCGTGATGACATTTTCTGCAAAGTGTAGCAGTCTGTCATGTCCTCCACTAGGTGGCGGACTTAACTACACCTTAACAGCATGCATATATATATATATATATATATATATATATATATATATATATATATATATATATATATATATATATATATATATAAAATGTATGTGTGTGTGAATGTTTGTAAAGTAATCAACTACTTTTATAAAATATGTAGTATAGTAATTATGCTATACTAGCCATTTATTTATTAGTATAAGCATATATTTAATGTCTTTAATAATATGCAACCCTACATATAGTTGGCTGAATCCTCCTATGTGGGCAACAATACTCTTTAATTAATCAGAACAAAGCAAGCAGAGCTCATTACCCCCTATTAATACGTAGTGTTTAACAATATAGTACCTGTAATTGCTGTGTGTTTTTGCCCGTTTGTATTGCAGTGCCTTTTGTGAGGTGGACCCATGTCCACTGCGAAGTGGGTTGACCCCTGCAGAGCTCAAATCCTTTAGCTCACTGGCAGGATTCCACACAGCCCCCAGAGATGAGGGACAGTTTCTTAGGCAAGGAAGCATCGACAACAAATGAACCTAACAGCTTCCACCTCCGTCTTATTTTCTCATACTTTCATTCTCTCTTATTCTCTCTCTCTCTCTCTCTCTCTCTCTCTCTCTCTCTCTCTCTCTCTCTCTCTCTCTCATACAGTAAGGTCTAAGCTCCACCACCCAGAACTGTTTTATATTGTTATTTATCACAACTGAATTACCAACTGCATATTCATTTATTAATACTTATTATTATGAAAGAATATTCGTATTATTTTTATTTGATTACTTATTAAAATATCTCAGATTTGAGCTATTGGGGGCAAACTTGTATCTGAATGTCCTACAGTGTCTGCAATAAAGCTCTTGTACTGGTACGTTTTTTTTCACAAAGTACAAACAATGTAAATGTATCCTTAAAATTACAACAGTAATTATTGATAAAATGGTATATATCCATGAGGTAGTCTCGCATGTCAGACTTGAAGCATTTGCTTAAGAGTGTGTTTCAGTCTGTTTGCTATGTCTCATCGCTAAACATCGCTTAAAAGTACCTACTTTTAAAAGTAAGAAGCCATTCGACTGATGTCTCAATTGACCAACCAGAGACCCTTCAGCAGCCTGTTGGCAAACCACTACAGCTCACAACTAACTGCTTAAAGCTAAATTCCATCACATAAAGATAAGATGCCATGAACATTTTTTTTTCAGTGACTATATCTTGCTCTAATTGTGCATCAGTATCCAAATTGTTTTCTCACTCAAAACCACTGAACAGATGCAGAGATTCCTATCAGTTAGCAAGATTCATGATTCTGAAGCTTGTGGACAGAGAAGTGTACAAGAGATAGCAGACACTCTGTGGGCTACATTTTAGGGTGCAAGCATATGTACAGTGCCTTGCATAATTATTCACCACCCTTGAACCTGTCCATCGTTTATAGTGTAACAACCTGGAACTGAAATGGATTTAATTGGGATTTTTTTAGCATTTGATTAACAGAATATGTTACAATAACATTTGGTTGTTTTTTTTTTTTTTTTTTTTTTTTTTTATTGAGACACAAAAGTTCATTTAGTTTGGTTGCATAAATATTCATCCCCTGGATCAGTAACCACCTTTGGCTGCAATTAGAGATGCAAGTCTTCTTGGATGTGTGTCTATTAACTGTATCCATTATCTGAATCCATTTTTAAGTTCATTTCAGGTCCTTTCAGGCACTACGAAAAGTGGAAAACGTCAAGAGGGTAAATATTTATGCAGGGCACTGTACCTTAAACATACTAGTACCTTTATTGTGAGAGGAACTAATTTGCCATATTTTATACTTAAATGGTAAAAATGGCCGGTTATAATTGTAATTAACATATTGCACAAAATATCACAGTATCTGAATCGGCAAATGCTGGCCTCTGTGATATGCAGCATAATATTTTTGTTTTGGATTTTATTTAAAAATCGTAATGTAATCTTATGTATGAAGTACTATTTGGCAAAAATAACAGCAGTTCTTGGTAATTGATAAACACTGTACATAGGTGCTCTCAAACATTCACACCACTTCCTTCTGCTCTGCACATTTTCTCTGTCCTGATCCTGTTGTGTGTCAGGGAGGTGGATGCTGATGGTGCAGTGTCACACTGTACTGCCCTGCTTCTCTCATCTCTGAGTCAGTTCCACTCTACAGACCAGGCCAACACAACTATACATACAGCACTGAATCAGGTCTTCTAAGTCCTGGAAACATGTTTATGTAGAACAGGTGTACACAACTCCAGTCTAGTACAGTTTGGTGATCTGAACGTACCTACTCAACCTGTTAATTAAATGGTTAAGTTGAATGAAGTGTCTTTGAGTAAGGTAAAAAACCTCTGGACCTTCAGGACTGGAGTTGTGCACACGTGACATAGAAGGAACAATGAATTCCTTTGTTTCGTTATTTACGCACATGGGCAACTTTCCATGCTAGAAGATTATGTAACTCAAAAGTGGGACTGGATCAAGTCTTTTATTCACTTCCTCTATCACTTCCTGCTTAATAGCAATGGCCACCTCTGTGCTCAGTAAGAATGCTCAATACACTTGATGCTACTGACCCTTTCCTCAGCTTTGTGTCCTCATAGAGCTCCTCTAGCCATTGAGCCTAGTGCTGTGCGTGTCCCATAGCTGTAGCATTAGCCTTAGTGTAGGTAAGTTTGTAGGGGTGTGGGTACTGTTCTACGAGTTTAGTTATTCAAATATATTCTGTGCAGAGAATAACTGGTCATCGAACTAAACCAAGTGATACTTTCTGCTCGGAAAACATATTTCAATACAAACTCGTATTTGCGTGTGAAGGCTTGTTGGTAATTGAAGCCAAGTCTGGTGTTTGTAAGCAGCACTTACAATACACCGACCCACTAACTCTCATTCTAACCAAACAGTAACAAAAGGTATGTGCTGTAGTTCATAAATCATACAGTGGCATCCAAACCTCTGAGTCCACTCCCCAAATGCTGTTTTTATTTCTTATAAGCAATGAATTATTCAACACTAAGACAAATCTGTGCACTGAACTGCAAATAAATGTCCTCAAACTAAATTTCCTCTTTTAATAAACAAACACATTCTCCTCTCTTCATACGTATTTATCCGTATGTACGTTTGTTAACGCGGTGAAAAAAGCAGTTGCTGCCAAGTAATTTCTGTGAGTTAGACCAACCGTTTTATCCCAAACTTCTGCATAAAGCTATGCACTTATGGCAATTCGATCAATAGAGGACATTTTACATTCATTTTCCTGCGCTGTGTCAAGCTACTACACTATACTGGTGCATTTTTTATTATTTTCATTTATAGCATTCGCCATATTTGGTATATTAATGTTTATAATATATGTGCTACAGAGGATTACTTTGTTACATAATGATCCAAAAGACTTACAGCTTCTCAGATGTATGCGATGTATGCTAATGCTATAAAAAAACACAATTTTACTGTAGATGTCCAACTATACAAGTAATAAATAAATATCGATAAGTCCCGTCCTTTAATATAGCAGCAGAATTTGAACGGGTCAAACATTGACAAAAATCTAAATAATTTTAAAGCCCTGCACCAACCTAATCTCTTATTTTGAAAACTGCAACTTACCCATGTAAAGATGGTAAACAAATAAATATGTAAGGAATAAAACATGACGAGGTGTGTTGTTATCGGAAAATAATAAATGACTGGGTGGTGTGATGCTGCGAACACCCTGAAGCTGATTATTTTCCAATTACAGCACATCCTAAAGTGTTTTATTCATCTTATACCACAGCACTTTTGCAATTTTTATCACGTCATATTTTTATTAATTTATAGTTACATTTGAGCTTGTCATGTTACCAAGAAGTTCTTTGCCCTGAAGATTTCAAAGCGATGACACTGGAGACTCCTTCCAAAAATCCTCCTCATAGACAGATTCACCGTATCAACATTTACTCACACAAGTCCCTGTGTAAGTTGTTACTATATAAACAATAGGATGTTAGAAAAAGAGGATTAATATAAACGTTATAGCCTGAAATGCAGAAAATGACTCATCGCCTTCTGAACACAAATTACATTATAGAATCAGTTTGTAGAAACGATGGATCCTGGGTTCATCCGCGTGAAGGTTTTTGAGCTGTTTTGCATCAGACACTGAGTGCTCATTACTTGTATTAATCAAGACCTTCGGATTATTTGGTTCTGTCTAACATTTTGGCAAAAATCAGTTCATACTGCTGAACCGAAAAAAAAATTTACACCTTAAATATTACTTTTTAGAGGGTCAAAACTTTATTTCCCAGCATCCTAAAATTACAGAATTGTCAGATTGAACCTTATCATTCCAAAGTCCTGTAATGAAAAACAGTATTATATAGAATGTGTAAATGTAAACAGTTGTTGATGGAGTGGACTCAGACTTTTGGACCTGCCTGTATCTTTAGATTAAGCTTACAGGATGCTTGTCTTTTCCTGACTGTGCTCCATAAAAACATTACCTGCCTCTCTGTGTCTCGCCCTCTGTTTCTCCTACAGTATAACCACTAAGTTAGAGCGTGCACTGGAGAAGGTGGCCCCCCTCCTGAGGGAGATCTTTGTGGACTTTGCACCCTTCCTGTCCAGGACCCTGCTCGGTAGCCATGGGCAGGAGTTGCTGATTGAAGGTACAGGTGCTGTATTGTGCTTCCTTTTTCCTCTCTAGCTGGCGTCTCTGTGGAGTCCTTCACTGTCTGCTGTCTGTGTGTGTGTGTGTGTGCGCGTCTCCTGTCTCATACACACACAACCCCATGGACAAAGGTATGAGGTCAGGAGAGTAGCAGATACAGGCTAGTGCTCAGTATCAGACAAACAGAGAGCAAAAAGAAAGAGTTTTCATGAAGAGGGAGCTGTGTACATTTAACATGGTGTATTCTTCACTTTTTTTTTTCTTTTTCTTTTTTTCCCAGTGTATTTGTTTAGACCAGTATGAAATAATATGGTCCAAAATTATGAGTCTGTAATTAGAAAAGACGACTAGGAAACAAATGTGAGCCCATAACCGGCTATGTCTATGTGTCTATGTGCAGATCAGATTCACCTTTCCTATGTAAATAAATGCACTAGGTTGTAAAAGATGCACACAGACTTTAGATCAGCTTTAGATATAATTCGATAGCTTAAGGATGCTGGAGATCCCACATGTGTAGAGCCCAGTTCTTGTTTTCCCCACTGTCCTTCATCTTGTTCCTAATCTGTCTCTGTGTCCTCACACCTCCGCTTTCTCTTCTCTTTACTTTTTTTTTCTCTTTCTCTGGCAATTTTGTACCATTTATCAGAGTCCTCTCACCCTGCAGTGTATGTGCTCTCATCCTGTTTTGAATGCCCCGTCCTGACTGTTTGTCTTATATGGTTGTTTTTTGGTATATGTTTCTAGAACACTGTCACAATATAAAACTACTGTATCTATAGATCGTAAGTAAGAAACAATGTCCAACTTTGTGTCCCAATGCGGTATCAGAAATAATGGATGAAGTGGTTACAAGTTAGTTATTTTCTGATAACAAGTTGCTTTGTTGGGCGTTATCTGGCTTATACCATGGCCTCTTAGTAACATTTAAGAATAGCCATTTTCAAAACAGAATGATTATGAAAGCAGCAAACTCATTATTTTGCTAGTTTACTTTCACATGACTTCTCACATAGGGTACCATTTTCTGATCACTTTCACATATGCTAGTCACAGGATCATGAAATGGTGACCTATGAAAAGTTTTCATTGGGCCAATACATTTTGCAATCACGTTAATTACTGAACAGTGTAATAATTGAAATGTATAACATATAGCTGATGCTCTCTCGAGAGACATGTGTAAGTGTGAATGCAGGTACATCACCATAGTAGGACCAAGGCACAGTGCAAAACATATATGTGAAAAGTCAAAATGCTGTCTTTAGCTATTAGAGTGAAAAAGATGAGGCTGAGCTTTGTGTAAATAAATAAATAAATAAACAGCAAGGAACAAGAATTTAATGAGGAAAAATAGTTTGGCAGTTTTAAACAAGATGGCCATCTCAGTTCCTGGTGTTCTCTAAAATATGTGAAGCTGCAAAGTGGCTTTTTACATGTATATACAGACTGGTAACAAAACAATGGAAAAACCTTTGTCTCTGTTATACCATAGAGGACATTTTACTGGCATGGTTTGGGTAAACTTGTTCCCTTAGAGGGAAGATTCACTGCAAATGATCCTGTGATGAAACATTTTCTCTCCAGGATTACACTGTCAGAGTATGAAGATGATGTCGATCATATGCTTTGGCTTTCACACTCACTAGATCTCAACCCAGTTGAAGACATATGGGACATTTTGGAGCAATGTGTTAGATACCACTCTCCACAACTATCATTCCCCCAGTACGGTTCCAGAGACTTGTAGAGTCTATAACAAGGAGCACTATATCTGTTCCAGTGTGTTGTGGTCACTCAACCCATTTACTGTTGCTTTTCCTTTCATTT